>NW_012122487.1:11659412-11673293 GCF_000951035.1 Colobus angolensis palliatus
TTACAGATAAGCAAATGCTTAGAGATTTTGTCACCACCAGGCCTGCCTTACAAGAGACCCTGAAGGAAGCCCTAAACATGGAAAGGAAAAACCGGCACCAGCCATTGCAAAACCATGCCAAAATGTAAAGACCATCGAGGCTAGGAAGAAACTGCATCAAATAACGGGCCTTCTTTTTATCACCGATGTCAACACAATCATTTGCAAACCAGCTAATACTTTCTTGATGAGTTGCTCAAGAATACCTTCTCAATGGGTTAAACATGTTTTAAGCCATAAATTAATGTAGACTTGCACTATGTTAAATCTTCTATTTTATTAATTAATTATTTTATTATTTGGCAGAAGATTCCTTGATGCTAGGTAAGATGATTATGCAATCACCTGTACCTGGAATAACATGAAATTTCTTCTCTGCAATACTGAGTGGATAAATGTCACTTTATGTTTCTCAAGTTTCAGGAAGGTTTCTTGTTAACACACTATGATGGAAACAGAATGGACTGTGTAGCTAACAAGATCTGGCTTCATACTCTAATTTTTATTTTGCTAACTGTGTAATTTGGGAAGTTACTTAATGATGACCTACAGTGTCCTTATCTGTAAAATGGTGATTTCATGTTGTTTTACAAGATGGGGCAAGCACTCATTTCCTAGTAAGATGCTGGTAATGTAGCAGGAATTAACAAATTAAAATTCTTCCTATTTCTTCTCCTGTCAGCTCATTTGTTAATTTTGAGTACAAGAGGTCACGTTTGTGCCTCCAATTTTCTCCAATATGTTTGGCCAAGGTGCACTCCAGCAATTGTATACCCCAGCAGCCAACATAGACTCTGTTCAAATTTCTGTGGTTGGCACAAATAGTGCACCTTTGTGGAACTCTTACTACAGTGACTTTTAATAGCTCTCAAGTAAATATATAGCTTTATAATATATGGTTTTTACTCTGAAAATGTTTTAGAGGTTTCTGTTGTTGCTACTGTTGTTTTTAATGTCATTTTGCTTTTATTGGACTGTTTAATACTTATGATTATCTGTAGTAGTCTTCTTCGTAGGCTGCTATTTCATGCTTCCCTAACTCCACTGAAAACCCCTCTACTATATTAGGCATACCTGAAACCCGGCCTCATGTTTTCTAAGTGAGCTTAACATTGTCTATCCATTCATTTTTTCAACAAGTATTTGTAGAGTACTTCCTACCTGCCAGGGACAGTTCTAGGCACTGGAAAACAGTGCTGAAGAAGGAAGAGAAAACCTCTTTTATCAAAGAGGAGATGCCGAGTCTAAACAAATAAGTACATAATGCAATAAGGGATCATATGCAGATAAGAATTGCTACAGGTGCCAGATATAATTAGGAAAAGGCTCCTTGAGACTGTGACACTTTAACTGAATCCTGAAGGATGAGAAAGAACTCAGCAAAGACCTAGAAGAAGATTGTTCAGTTGGATGAATATAAAGTTTTAAAACAGTTTGTAGCTATGTCATTAGCTTCATGGGTAGACCTACTGCCTTTCAAATATTTAGTCTATTTGTATGTGATTTTTACATTTTTCTTACAAAAGAATATATGAGCAAGGCTGTCAGTTTTAATTTTAAGGGATATATTTTGTGTGGTTCAATGCTAAATATTTTATCTAAATATAGATTTATTTTTGTATATTCTTAATATCATGTTTTGGAAAGCCATTAACAAATTGATAACAGCTTACTTGTTGCAGGTCTGTTGTCTTTTACTTTAAAGAAATCCTTATATACTCAAATATAAAATCTGTATTAATTTGAGTAAATTGTTTTCCCAAGAAAAATATAAATTTTTGTTTATTTCTCTGCAGTCATAAATAGAATCATTTTTCAGAATTATTGTTACAACTTTTCAACAGTATATCCATCCATATGGTATTAGAAAAAAATTAAATATAATAAGCCTAGTGGTTTATAGTTTGTTGATAGGATTGATTTTTTTCTGATCAAGACATCTAAAATCAAGTAAGCTTTCCTGGAACTGAAAATTATGTTTCTGAGCCTATGCTTTATCCTCACGGTTGACAAGACATTTAGATGTTTATTAATTTAATGAATGCTGACATATTTAGTAACTGAGTAGTACGCAAGCAACACAATCCAGGATAGTTTAAGTTTCCTTAGATTTGTGCATAACCTGAATGAAGAAGGTCGCATGCTTTCTCCCAGTGCTTCTAAAAAGGCTCACAGACCTGCTGATCTTTTTGATTTTAGTATGATGAGACTTGTGCCAGACTTCTGATCTACAGAACTGTTAGATAATATATTCATGCTGTCTTAAGCTGCTAAATTTGTAGTGTTTTCTTATGGCAGCAATAAAAAATAACTGATTCAATTATGATAAAAATTGCTTTCACTTCACCATCCCCTGGGGTGTGTCTCTTGAATCTCCAGAAATCCAATAGTTCATACAGTAAGTAGTGTTGTCCTCCATCTATAAATATAAAGTCACAGTGGAATTACTTGAAGTACTTGATTATTTCTTATACCCCTGCCAAGTTTTCTAACTTTGGTCTTTTTGACAGTGACATCTTTCTATGTAACAACAGAGCACTTTTATTATTTAAATCTATTAAATTATTTCCATCTTGTCACTTCAAATAAAAATAAAGCCATATAAACAAAAGTGTTTCAAACGGAAAAACTTGCTTTCCCATTGGACTCTATAAGAAAGCTAAGGAAACTTTTATCAATTTATCCTCTTATTGGTTGGGCCTGTAAAACCTATTGGGGTTTGAATACCCCATTTGGGGTATTGGTTGGTTTGCAAAACCCAAACGGACCACCATTCCTGAAAACTTTCAAGAGTTTCAAACCACCCATGATTCTCATCAGAAACTAAGGGAAAAGGAAAACTGCTAGGAACCATTCCTCAAATTTATCTCATCAAAGATGTTTAGTCATGTATTTGAAATGGCAAATAACAAAGGGATGAAAAGGTGGCTAACATTCACTATTAATTGGAGACAACATGAAAAGAATATTCAGGGCTAAAACTGCCTTAACAAGATTCTGCTGTGGTCACAAGTTATGCAAATAGTCTCAGGCCAAAGCTCTTAAATAATCTTAACTAGCAAAATGCAAACATGTCTAAATAACAAACATTAGCCCAAATGTATGAAGACAGTATTTTCCAAAAAATTTAAAAGCACACTATCCAAACTTGTTAACATTACAATGGGTGCAGCACACCAACATGGCACATGTATACATATGTAACAAACCTGCACATTGTGCACACGTACCCTAGAACTTAAAGTATTAAAAAAAAAAAAAAAAAGAAACAGCTAGAAAAAACATAAGAAATTTAATCTATGGCAACCCCAAAATATCAGGTTTTCATTAATTAGGACACTTGCCAAAATTTTAATGAAAACATTTGCCAGGACAACAAGAGGAGCGTGACAGCCCGAGCCTCCTCCTCATCATGAAATTATTAACTCTGCTCTGGGAAGGTAAACAACCAATGCCCTCAACTATCACTAAACTCACAAGGGGAAAAAAATCTATTCATTGAAGGGCACTCCAACATGTTTCTCATTACCAGGGCAGCACAATTTACCCTTAACACTGCTTTGTTTTATTTCCCTACTTTCTTGGAATCATTACATTTAACTAGTTGTGAGTTTTTATAATTTACCTCATGATTTACCTCTATCTCAAACTGTTAATATTTCTATGGGATCTTTTAAAGTTCCACATGAATTCCTTCTCAGCTCTACTACCCCAGTACATTTGTTAGGATGCAATCTTATCATGAATTGGGGTATAAATTTTTGTTGTGTCCTGGGAGAACTCCTTCTTCAGGTCCCCAACTACGTCCTCTCATGTCTGTATCCTCTAGCAGCTTTGTCCATCCTCGCTAAGTTCCTTTGCCCCCTTCAGTCTAACACCTATTTAACTAATGATTTAAATCAACTATTAGACAGAACTTCTTCTCCTTTATGGGCAAAATACTCTACCAATGTTAGATGCATTTGAGCTGCAGAAATGCTTAAGGTAGAAATAAATTCTCCCATGCCCTTCTGCAGGATTTCCCAAGATCATTTAAATCCAGCAGGACTTGAGGAACTCTGCCTGATAATCCATGTTATTTGACCAAAAACTTCTTGTCTTTATTTCTAGTCATGTAGTACTTAAAATTTTTGGCCATTATGTTTCTAGTCACATAATAATCACAATTTTTGGCCATTAAGATCTGAGATATATCAATAAAATGATCAAATCTGAATTTTTTCCCCTTGGTTCTTAATACTATCCTGTCTGCTATCACTTCCAATACCCAATTTTTCATGGCCATTGATTTGTGTTCTGCCATATTTAGTATCCCCTTTTGTAAGAAATCCCAACACTTGTTTGCCTGCACCTGGGAAAACCAACAGTGTACCTGGACTGCTATACCCTAAGGATCTGCTGAGGCACCAACATATTTTTTGGACCCCCTAAATGTCAATTTGGAAAACAAAATTCCCTGGAGACTACCTTAATCCAATATGTAGACGGTCTCCTTCTATGTTCTGACAGTTATGACAATTGCCTTTTAAGCACTGAATACATCCCTAAGACATTAGCAAGAAAGGGGCACAAGAGGGCTAGAGACAAAATTCAAATATGCTCACAATATATGTAATAGATGAGTCATAATATTTCAGCCACAGATAAAACTATTGCTAGACTAGGCTCTACTATTCAACATTTTTCTCTCCCTGAAACCAAACAACTGAGAGAATTTTGGGGTCTTGTGGGATATTGTAAAAATGTGGATTCTTAATTTCTCTATGTATGCCTCACTTTCACCTTCTATGCCATAACTAGAGAATCATCTGCAGCTCTGGTACTCTGGGAACACCTATCCAAAGACGCTTTCCATGATCTTAAGGGATTTCTACTTTCTACACTTGGACTTTACAATCACTCCTTGCTTTTGTCCTTATTTGTGCATTACAAGAGGGTCATGGCCCTGGAGTGTTATGCCAGAGGCATAATGGGCACCAGAGACCTTTGGGATAATACACTTTAGTCTTAGACTCAGTAGCTAAGGCGTATACCCCTTGCCTTCAAGCTGTATGGCTGTGACCACCAAATATTTCTAAGCTATCTCAGATTTAGTATTAGATTATCTGCTTGGTATATGTGCTTTTTCATCTATGCAGACCCTCTTCCTTAATGAAAACACACAACATTTTCCTAAGTCCCAACTTATCCCTTGTGAATTTGCTATTCTTACCCCCTCATATTGTAATACTTTTCTGTCAAAACCTTAACCTTGCCACCTTGCTTCCTTTGCCCATTGATGAGACATCCCATAATTGTATTGTTAACAGTAGATAATTATCTTGTCCTAGGCTAGATTTATCAAAAACACTCTCCTCCAAGTTGAATTCACTCTTTATGTTGATGGTTCTTCTCTCCAGTGGGAGGATAGGACCTTCCATCCTCAATATGCCATCACTGATCAAAATAAACCTCTAGAACATCAAGTCTTGCCAGGTGACTGAGTTAATCTCTCTTACTGGAGTTGGCAAAAGAATGAAGAGAATGGAGGTTAGCATATATACTAATAAGTGTTATGTTTTGGGTGCAATCCATAATTTGAGGATGTTATGGAAACAGAGAGAATTAATGATGGCAATTGGTACTCCAGGCAAAATATTTTTCCACGAATAGCAGAACTTCTAGAGGCACTGTTGTATCCCCAGAACACTTCTATAATCAAAACTGAGGGACATCGTACAGAAAAAGCTCAGATGGGGCACAGGGAAATAAAGTAGCTCAAAAATACAATAAATTAGCGGTCGCTTCCCCAACCACCCAAGAAATCCAAGCAATTTCCAAGCTATGCCCCAGTGTCTCACTCCATGGCCCTGGAATGCTGATGGGACTATTTATTCTTCCTTGAAAGACATAATTTCTTTAACATGACTTCCAAGTAAATAATAAAAAGAGAATTCACATGGACCAAATAACAAGTTCAGACTCTGAAAGAATGGAAGGTAAAAAGTCAGATGTGTAATCGCCACAAGAACTTTATAAACCTCAAGACAGCTGCTTGATATTCCCAAGTCTATCTCTCAGGTCATCGTGTGTGATTTGGAAAACGTGATTCATCCAGGAGAGAACAAAGCACAAAATATATTAAACACATATAGTTTGGACACTTAAGATTTTATTTGGACTAAGGAATTATTAATTTCCTCATCTACCCTGGAAAAAGTAAAGGTGAGGCAAGGCAGGGAAACAGCACATGTAGGATCCTTCCTTGACTGACAAATGCTAAAAGCACAATGCTACCAATATGTACTCAAGCTAATCTGTGTGTTTTCTAGATGATTAGAGACTTTCCCTTGACTAAATGCTTCAGCAACATCAGTTGCCAAAAATTCCCTAGACAAATCTTCCCTACTTGGGGTACCTTCTGTACCATCTCTAGTGACAGAGATGTAATCACATTTCATTGGTAAAATTATATAGAACATTGAAAAGTAACATAAATTAATCAAAGACTTCACTGCTTTTACCATCTTTACCATGCTCAGCCATCTATCTGACATCGTTGCCATAACTAAGAAGGTTTGCACGGTAGAAGAAAAAAATTCATGGCATCACTGCCATGACACTGACACCACTGAGAAAAGACGATGGGCCCTGAGACTTTTGCTGATGGATCCCTTAAGGTCTTCAAAACTTGGCTTATAGACTGACCAAATTTTAATCTTTGTCATTCTGTTTATCTTAATAGATCTCCCTCTCATTAAAAATCTCATAGGTTGCACTGTACAGAAATTAGCAACTGTCACCAAGTCCTAACAGATGGGTCAGCTGATTAAAAAAGAACAAAAGGCAACCACACAAGAAATTGACTTCAAATGTTCAAAGGAAAGAAAATTGCCTCTTTTGTTTATTCGTTTGTTTGTTTGTTTTTGTTGTTGTTTTTGAACAAGAGGAGAGACTGACAAAGATTCTCTCTTTGACCAAGCTTTAGTCAGGTACCTCTAAGATATTTTTTAAGTAGGCTCCATTTTGGGGGAAGTTGTTATAAGTCCAATTTTCACAAGAATCCTGCTGAATTTGTATAGTCAATATTCCACCCTCAATATCTGATCACCCTTGAAATCGAATAGAATACCAGTCTCACCCTAGGCATCTGATTACCCATGCTTGCCTTCAGCAAGAATCCTGTCAAGTTGCTTTGGCACTGAATATTTTTTGAGTCTTTACAAATAGACATTATTGTATGAATACCATATAAAAGTGCTAAGCAAGATCAGAAGAAACTGAAATTAGTCATATCCTAATGATTTTTATGTTTTGCTATAGGAAATTTATGATACAGTAAAACCTTAAGTAAAATATATAATTCAGATAATGGTTCCTTGATAATTTAAGTTCTGATTCTCATCTTTGTTCCATAATGTAATCATTGTTATGTCAGTTGAAGTTCTTCCGTTAAATTTGACCTATAAAAGAACAGGGAAAACATTGTTTGCCTTTTATCTGGGTTCTAAATGTTTTATTATTTTTTACTTACATTTTAAAAATTAATGTTATTACAGAAAATTAGATATAACCGTGGGACATTCTGAACTAATAAAAATAATAATAATAATGTGATCATACTTAAAAGAATTTAAAGTATTGTAACTCAGATTCACCTTCGAAAACTCACGTTCTGGGTGGCTGGCAAGATGGCCAAATACGAACAGCTCTGTTCTGCAGCTCCTAGTGAGATTAACACAGAAGGCAGGTGATCTCTGCATTTCCAGCTGAGGTGCCCAGCTCATCTCATTGGAACTGGCTAGACAGTAGGTGCAGCCCACAGAGGGCAAGCCGAAGCAGAGTGGGGCATTGCCTCACCCGGGAAATGCAAGGGGTTGGGAAATCCCCTCCCCTAGACAAGGGAAGCCATGAGGGACTGTGCCATGAGGAACTGTGCATTCCATCCCAGATACTACACTTTTCCCATGGTCTTCACAACCCACAAACCAGGGGACTCCCTTGGGTGCCTATACCACCAGAGTCCTGGGTTTCAACACAAAACTGGTTGGCTATTTGGGCAGCCACTGAACTAGCTGCAGGAGTCATTTTTCATAACCCAGTGGTGCCTGGAATGCCAGCGAGACAGAACAGTGCACTCCCCTGGAAAGGGGACTGAAGCAGGGAGCCAAGTGGTCTAGCTCAGTGAATTCCCCCTGTCCCCCTGCCTGCCACAGAGCCCAGGAAGCTAAGATCTACTGGCTTGAAATTCTAACTGTAAAACACAACAGTCTGAAGTTGACCTGGGATGCTCGAGCTTGGTGGGGCAAGGGGCATCCAGCATTACTGAGGCTTGACTAGGCAGTTTTCCCCTCACAATGTGAAGAAAGCCACCAGGAAGTTCAAACGTGATGGACCCCACCGCAGTTCAGCAAAGCCTCTGTAACCAAACTGCCTGCTAGATTCCTCCTCTCTGGGCAGGGCATCTCTGAAAGAAAGGCAGCAGCCCCAGTTAGGGGCTTATAGATAAAACTCCCATCTCCCCAGGACAGAGCACATCGGGGAAGGAGTGGCTGTGGGCACAGCTTCAACAGACTTAAACGTTCCTGCTTGCCGGCTCTGAAGAGAGCAGTAGATCTCCCAGCACAGCACTTGAGCCCTGGTAAGGGACAGACTGACTCCTCAAGTGGGTCCCTGACCCCTGTGCTTCCTGACTGGGAGACACCTCCCCAGAGGGGTCAACAAACACCTCATACAGGAGAGCTCTGGATGGCACCTGACAGGTGCCCCTCTGGGATAAAGATTCCAAAAGAAAGAACAGGCAGCAATCTTTGCTGTTCTGCAGCCTCCGCTGGTGATACCCAGGCAAACAGGGTCTGGAGTGGACCTCCAGCAAACTCCAGCAGACCTGCAGCAGAGGGGCCTGACTCTCAGAAGGAAAACTAACAAACAGAAGGAAATAGCATCAACATCAACAAAAAGGATGCCCACAAAAAAAACTTTATCCAAAGGTCATCAACATCAAAGACCAAAGGTAGATAAATCCATGAAGATGAAGAAAAAACAGGGCAAAAAGGATGAAAATTCCAAAAACCCAAATACCTCTTCTCCTCCAAAGGATCAAAACTCCTTGCCAGCAAGAGAACAAAACTGGATGGAGTATGAGTTTGATGAATTGACAGAAGTAGGCTTCGGAAGGTGGATAATAACACACTCCTCCAAGCTAAAGGAGCACGTTCTAACCCAATGCAAAGAAGTTAAGAAACTTGAAAAAAGTTAGACTAATTACTAACTAGAGGAACCAGTTTAGAGAAGAACATAAATGATCTGAAGGAGGTGGAAAACACAGCACAAGAACTTTGTGAAGCACATACAGGTATCAATAGCAGAATCAGAAGTGGAATACTGATATCAGAGATTGAAGATCAACTTAATAAAATGAAGTGTGAAGACAAGATTAGAGAAAAAAAAAAAGAATAAAAAGGAATGAACAAAGCCTTCAAGAAATATGGGACTATGTGAAAAGACCAAGTCTACATTTGATTGGTGTACCTGAAAGTGATGGGGAGAATGCAATGAAGTGGGAAAACACTCTTCAAGGTACTATCCAGGAGAACTTCCCCACCCAAGCAAGACAGGATAACATTCAGATTCAGGAAATACAGAGAACACCACAAATATACTCCTCGAGAAGAGCAACCCCAAGACACATAATTGTCAGATTCACCAAGGTTGAAAAAGGAAAAAGTGTTACAGGCAGTCAGAGAGAAAAGTCAAATTACCCACAAAGCGAAGCCCATCAGACTAACAGTGGATCTCTCTGCAGAAACCCTACAAGCCAGAAGAGAGTGGGGGGCCAATATTCAACATTCTTAAAGAAAAGAATTTTCAACCCAGAATTTCATATCCGACCAAACTAAGCTTCATAAATGAAGGAGAAATGAAATCCTTTACAGACAAGCAAACGCTAAGAGATTTTTTTACCACCAGTGCCTCCTGAAGGAACCATATTTCCTAAATATGGAAAGGAAAAATTGGTACCAGCCACTGCAAAAACATATCAAATTGTAAAGACCTTCAACACTATGACGAAACTGAATCAGCTAACAGGCAAAATAACCAGCTAGCTCCATAATGACAGGATCAAATTCATACATAACATTATTAACCATAAATATAAACAGGCTAAAAGCCACAATTAAAAGACACAGACTGGCAAATTAGATAAAGATTCAAGACCCATCAGTGTGCTGTATTCAGGAGACCCATCTCACATGCAAAGACACACACAAGCTCAAAATAAAGTGATGGAGAAATATTTACCAAGTGTATGGAAATCAAAAAAAAAAAAAAGAAAGAAAGAAAACATGGCTTGTAATCCTAGTTTCTGATAAAACAGACTTTAAACCAACAAAGACGAAAAAAGACAAAGACGGGCATTACATAAGGGAGCAATGCAACAAGAAGAGCTAACTATCCTAAATGTATACGTAACCGATACAGGAGAACACAAATTCATAAAGCAAATTCTTGGAGACCTACGAAGAGACTTAGACTCCTTCACAATAATAGTGGGAGACTTTAACACTCCACTGTCAATATTAGGCAGATCAAGGAGAGAAAAAATTAACAAGGATATTCAGGACTTGAACTCAATTCTGGACCAAGTGGACCTAATAGACATCTACAGAACTCTCCACCCCAAATCAACGGAATATGCATTCTCCTCAGCACTATATCACACTTATTCTAAAACTGATCACATAATTGAAGTAAAACACTTCTCAGCAAATGCAAAAGAATGGACATGATAACGAGTCTCTCAGACCATAGTACAATCAAATTAGAACTCAGAATTAAGAAACTCACTCAAAACTACACAAATACATGGAAATTGAACAACTTGCTCCTGAATGACTACAGGGTAAATGACAAATTAAGGCAGAAATAAGTAAGTTATTTGAAACCATGAGAACAGAGACACCACATACCAGAACCTCTGGGACACAACTAAAGCAGTGTGTAGAGGGAAATTTATAGCACTAGGTGCCCACGGGAGAAAGCGGGAAAGATCTAAAATTGACATCAGAGCATCACAATGAAAAGAACTAGAGAAACAAGAGAAAACAAATTCAAAAACTAGCAGAAGACAAGAAATAACTAAGATCAGAGCAGAACTAAAAGAGATAGACACAAAAAAAGACCTTCAAAAAAATCAATGAATCCAGGAGCTGGTTTTTTGAAAAGATTAACAAAATAGATAGACTGTTAGCCAGACTAATAGAGAATAAAAAAGAGAAGAATCAAACAGACATAATAAAAAATGATAAAGGGGAGATCACCACTGATCCCACAGAAATACAAACTACCATCAGAGAAAAATATAAACATCTCTACGCAAATAAACTAGAAAATCTAGAAGAAATGGATAAATTCCTGGACACATACACTCTCCCAAGACTAAACAAGGAAGAAGTCAAATCCCTGAATAGACCAATAACAATTTCTGAAATTGAGGCATTAATAGCCTACCAACCAAAAAAACTCCAGAACCAGAGGGATTCACAGCCAAATTCTACCGGAAGTACAAAGAGGAACTGGTACAATTCTTTCTGAAACTATTCTAAACAATAGAAAAAGAGGGACTCCTCCCTAACTCACGTTATGAGGCCAGTATCATTCTGATACCAAAACCTGACAGAGACACAACAATAAAACACAACACTTCAGGCCAATATCCCTGATGAACATTGATGCAAAAATCCTCAATATAATACTGGCAAACTGAATCCAGCAGCACATCAAAAAGTGTATCCACCACGATCAAGTTGGCTTCATCCCTGGGATGCAAGACTGATTCAACATACACAAATCAATAAATGCAATCCATCACATAAACAGAACCAGTGATAAAAACTACATGATTATCTCAATAGATGCAGAAAAGACCTTCAATAAAATTCAACATCCCTTACTGCTAAAAACTCTCAATAAACTAGCCATTGATGGAGTGCATCTCAAAAAAATAAAAGCTATTTATGACAAACCTACAGCCAATATCATACTGAATGGGCAAAAGCTGGAACCATTCTCTTTGAAAACGAGCATAAGGCAAGGATGCCCTCTCTCACCACTCCTATTCAACATAGTATTGGAAGTTCTGGCCAGGGCAATCAGGCAAGAGAAAGAAATAAAGGGTTTTCAAATAAGAAGAAAGGAAGTCAAATTGACTCTCTTTGCAGAAGACCTGATTGTATATTTAGAAAACTCCATTGTCTCAGCCCAAAATGTCCTTAAGCTGATAAACAACTTCAGGAAAGTCTCAGGATACAAAATCAATGTGAAAAAATCACAAGCATTCCTATACACCAATAATAGAGAGTCAAATCATGAGTGAACTCCCAATCACAATTGATACAAAGAGAATAAAATACCTAGGAATACAACTTGTAAGGGACATGAAGGACCTCTTCAAGGAGAACTGCAAACTACTGCTCAAGGAAATGAGAGAGGACACAAACAAATGGAAAAAACATTCCATGCTCTTGGACAGGAAGAATCAGTATCATGAAAATGATCATACTGCCCAAAGTAATTTACAGATTCAATGCTATTCCCATCAAGCTACCATTGAGTTTCTTCAGAGCATTAGAAAAAAACACTTTAAATTTCATATGTAACAAAAAAAGAACCCATATAGCCAAGACAATCCTAAGCAATAAGAACAAAGCTGGAGGCATCACGCTACCTGACTTCAAACTGTACTACTACATGGCTACAGTAACCAAAACAGCATGGTACTGATACCAACACAGATATATAGACCTATGGAACAGAACAGGCCTCGGAAATAATGCCACACATCTACAACCATCTTATCTTTGACAAACCTGACAAAAACAAGAAATGGGGAAAGGATTCTCTAATTTAATAAATGGTGTTGGGAAAACTGGCTAGTCATATGTAGAAAACAGAAAGTGGGCCCCTTTATTACAACATATACAAAAATTAACTCAAGATGGATAAAAGACTTAAATGTAAGACCTAAAATCATAAAAACCCTAGAAAAAAACCAAGGCAATATCATTCAAGACATAGGCATGGGCAATGACTTCATGAGTAAAACACCAAAAGCAACTGCAACAAAAGCCAAAATTGATAAAGGAGATCTAATTAAACTAAAGAGCTTCTGTGCAGTAAAAGAAACTATCATCAGAGTGAACAGGAAATCTACAGAATGGGAGAAAATTTTTGCAATCTATCCATCTGACAAAGGGCTAATATCCAGAATCTACAAGGAATTTAAAACACGTTTACAAGAAAAAGACAAACAACCCCATCCAAAAATAGGTGAAGGATATGAACAGCCACTTGTCAAAACAAGACATTTATGTGGCCAAGAAACACGAAAAAAAACTCAACATCACTGGTCATTAGAGAAATGAAATTCAAGACCACCATGAGATACCATCTCATGCCAGTTAGAATGGCGATTATTAAAAAGTCAGGAAACAACAGATACTGGAGAGGATGTGGAGAAATAAGAACACTTGTACACTGTTGGTGGGAGTGAAAATTAGTTCAACCATTGTGGAAGACAGTGTGGTGATTCCTCAAGGATCTAGAACCAGAAATACCATTTGACCCAGCAATCCCATTACTGGGTATATACTCAAAGGAGTATAAATCATTCTATAAAGGCACATGCCCATGTATGTTTATTGCAGCAATATTCAGAATAGCAAAGACTCGGAACAAACCCAAATGTCCATCAATAATAGACTGGATGAAGAAAATGTGGCACATATACACCATGGAATACTATGCAGCCATAAAAAAGGATGAGTTCATGTTCTTTGCAGGGACATGGATGAAGCTGGAAAC
>NW_012122487.1:11673343-11707775 GCF_000951035.1 Colobus angolensis palliatus
CATGCACACATATGTTTATTGCAGCACTATTCACAATAACAAACACTTGGAACCAACCCAAATGCCCATCAATGATAGACTGGATAAAGAAAATGTGGCACGTATACACCATGGAATACTATGCAGCCATAAAAAAGGATGAGTTCATGTTCTTTGCAGGGACATGGATGAAGCTGGAAACCATCGTTCTCAGCAAACTGACACAGGAACAGAAAACCAAACAATACATGTTCTCACTCATAAGTGGGAGTTGAATAATGATAACACATGGACACAGGGAGAGGAACATCACACACAGCAGCCTGTCATGGGGTGGGGGGCTGGTGGAGGGATAGCATTAGGAGAAATTCCTAATGTAGATGACAGGTTGATGGGTGCAGCAAACCACCGTGGCATGTATATACCTATGTAACAAACCTGCACGTTCTGCACATGTACCCCAGAACTTAAAGTATAATTTAAAAAACCTCATGTTCTACTTTAAGCAGTTCCTTTTTCTTTCATTATTAAAGGGAATTTGTATTAGAAGTTTAAAATTGACATAAGGAAAACATTTCAAAGGAAGTATAACTTGACTTACTTTTCTCTAAATAAAACACAAAGTAATTATTTCAATTGTTTCAAAGTGGTGTTTCAAAGTGGTTCTTATTTATAAAGAAAATCAAATTACCAAAGTTTGTGATAAAAATAATTAACAGCAATCTTATAGTGGCAGTATTATGATAGCTTCTTAGCAAGACGTATTATTTTCACATTCAAGTCAACTCTGTTTTTTCATAATTTAATGATAATTTTTACTAGTGCAAATTTAGCTCTTCTTCAGAAAAAGTAACTCTTTAGTAAATAAATGTTTCCTTTTACCTGAGCATTGAACATTTATTGATGTTTCATTGAGATCCTTCTTTTAGAAAGCTTTTTTCTAAGTTTTCTAAGAGATGTTCAAAGGTCAATTGCTAATAGCAATTCAGTGATTTAGTTTAAATCTGATTTTTAGAAGTTGCTGCTCTTGAATTCATTGGCCCCCACTCTAATACATGGATTTTGAAAAGAAGCAGTTAAATGGCTATAATTTCCACTGAATTGTTTACAGTGCAAATACTAAGATGGCAAGTCTTTAATGGAATCTATTTTGGGGATATTCAATGCTAAAATTTGGTGAGTTTCTCCTCTCTCTTTCTCTCCCTCTTTCTCTCTCTCTCAAGCTCACAAACTAAATTCTACTTCTCAGTTACTTTTTTGGTGATAGGTATCATCTTGTATAACATGCACTATTGTCTATTTGAGATTATTAGAAATTATTTTCAAAAAATAATTAACATTATCAAATAGATGTAATGCATTATAACTAAGGATCTGGTGGAAAGCATTTAGTGAAAAGACACAAATAACTACCCCATTAAGGCATGAATAAATATATTAAAATATTATTTATGGAAATTTTATTTTTATTAACTTACCTTTTAATGGAAAATAATTATTTTGTATAGCTATTAAAGGAGTTACAACACAGAATTCTATTTTTAGTCTATTGTTAATATTGTTTATGAATATCTAAGTTTATTCCAGGGTTTCATATTAATAAATAACTGTATGCACATGAAAAATAAATCACAGTATACATGGTGATAGGTCTTCATTCTCACTATTGGCATGACAAAATTGAACTATCAGATTTACACATATGTATATTTATGACTTTATTGGAAACAACTGTACTTGTTATTCTAAAAGCTTCTGATAGAAAGGGAAATCAAGATGGTATCAGACAATTAAAGAAAATTGGCTGTTCATTTCAAATAAACATGAATAATTACTGAATTTTGATGCTGAGTTGTATCACTGGGTAAAGAAAGACATCAGAATTTTAACCGATATTCTGATTTTATTATTTGTATTTTTTTTTTTTTTTGGAGACCGAGTCACACTCTGTTGCCCAGGCTGAAGTTCAGCGATGAGATCTCAGCTCACTGCAATCTCCGCCTCCAGGGTTCAAGCGATTCTAGTGCCTCAGCCTCCCAAGTAGCTGGGATTACAGGCATGCGCTACCACACCGGAAAAATTTTTGTATTTTTAGTAGAAACAGGGTTTCACCATGTTGGCCAGGCTGGTCTCAAACTCCTGGCCTCAGGTGATCCATCTGCCTCGAACTCACAAAGTACTGAGATCACAGGCGTGAGCCACTGTGCCTGGCCCCTGTGTTCTAATTTTAATTGCCAAAATAAAGTACTGATTTATTTAATTTTGTCAGTAAAACTAAAACGAAAAAAATCTGTCAAAATGAAAATATTGAATTATTTTAAGACCAATTACTCAGCAAGATGCTATTGTCAGTAACTGTTAACCATGTAGTTAGAATATGTACAGACCTCTATATCCATATCATGTAAATAATACAGTGTCGGAGTTAAAATGCAGTTTCTGGAGGCAAAATGGTGAGGATTGAAACATAATGCTACATGTCTTCATTTGTCTTCACACAACTTTAATTCTCAGGTTCCTCACTTGCCTAAATAGGAATAATAATATTTATTAAATATTTGCTTTAATGATTAAATGCAATATTATATGTAAATGACTCATCAGACTTGCTGTCACATAACAAACTCCATAATAAGTATTAGCTATATAGTACATGATTGACATGTACTTGTAAAATCTTTTGCCAAATTATCATTTCTATTCAAGTGTCTTAAATTTCACAATTATAATAGAAGTTTATTAATCTGAGGGAACATCACAGGTCAAATAGGCACTGCTTGACTTACATATTGTAAAGCTTTCCTAACATAGCATGTGATCCTATGTTAAAGTATAAATGCTTCAGGGAAGAGTAATTTCTTGAACTGATTTTCACAAAGTGATTGGTTGCTAATGAGGACAACCATCTTTCCAGGAAGGGGCACATTTGCATAGTAGTTAAGAACATGAAACCTGAAGGTAAATTGTGGTTCTAATAATTACTAGTAATCACAGGCAAATTATTTTATTTTCCCTCACTTCAGTTACCTCTTTGTAACATGCAGATAAACATTTTTTTTTCCCTTATTTTACTTTAAGTTCTGGGATACAGGTGCAGAAAGTGCAGGTTTGTTACATAGGTATAGATGTGACATGGTGGTTTGCTACACCTATCAAACCATCATCTAGATCTTAAGTCCTGCATGCATTAGGCATTTGTCCTAATGCTCTCCCTCTCCTTGCCCCCCAACCCCAGACAAGCCCCAGTGTTGTCCATGTGTTCTCATTGTTCAACTCCCACTTATGAGTGAGAACATGCAGTCTTTGATTTTCTGTTCCTGTGTTAGTTTGCTGAGATTGATGGCTTCCAGCTTCATCCATGTCCCTGCAAAGGACATGAACTCATTCTTTTTTATGGCCACATAGTATTCCATGGTGTACATGTGCCATAATTTCTTTATTCAGTCTATCACTGATGGGCATTTGGGTTGGTTCCAAGTCTTTGCTACTGTAAATAGTACTGCAATAAACACGTGTGTGTGTGTCTTTATAGTAGAATGATTTACAATCTTTTGGGTATATACCCAGAATGAGATTGCTGTATCAAATGGTATTTCTGGTTCTAGATCCTTGAGGAATCTCCACACTGTCTTCCACAATGGTTGAACTAATTTACACTCCCACCAACAGTGTAAAAGTGTTGCTATTTCTTCACAGCCTCGCCAGCATCTGTTGTTTCCTGACTTTCCAATAATTGCCATTTGAACTGGCGTGAGATGGTATCCCATTGTGGTTTTTATTTGCATTTCTCTAGTGACTAGTGATGATAAGCTTTTTTCATTTGTTTGTTTGGCCACATAAATGTCTTGTTTTGACAAGTGTCTGTTCATATGTTTTGCCCATTTTTTGATGGGGTTGTTTGTTTTTTTTCTTGTAAATATGTTTAAGTTCCTTGTAGATTCTGGATATTAGACCTTTGTAAGATAAATAGATTGCAAAAATTTTCTCCCATTCTGTAGGTTTTCTGTTCCTCCTGATGATAGTTTCATTTCCCATGCAGAAGCTCTTTAGTTTAATTAGATCTCCTTTGTCAATTTTTGTTTTTGTTGCAATTGTTCCTGGTGATTTCATCAAAAAATCTTTGTCTATGCCTATTTCCTGAATGGTATTGCCCAGATTTTCTTCTAGGGTTCATATAATTTTGGATTTTACATTTAAGTCTTTTATACAACTTGAGTTAATTTTTGTATAAGGTATAAGGAAGGGATCCAGTTTCTGTTTTCTGCATATGGCTAGCCATTTTTTTCCCAGCATCTGTATTAAATAGGGAATCCTTTCCCTATTGCTTGTTTTTGTCAGATTTGTCAAAGATCATATGGTTATAAATGTGTGGTTTTATTTCTGAGGTCTCTGTTCTGTTCCATTGGTCTATATATCTGTTTTGGTTACTGTAGCCTTATAGTATAGTCTGCAGTCCGGTAGCATGATGCCTCTAGCTTTGCTCTTTTTGCTAAGGATTCTCAGGATACAAAATCAATGTGCAAAAATAATAAGCATTGGCTGGGCCTGGTGTCTCGCGCCTGTAATCCCAGCACTTTGGGAAGCCATAGTGGGTGGATCACCTGAGGTCAGGAGTTTGAGATAGTCTGACCAACATGTTAAAACCCCGTCTCTACTAAAAATACAAAATTAGTTTGGCATGGTGATGTATGCCTATAATGCCAGCTACTTGGGAGGCTGAGGCAGGAGAATCACTTGAACCCAGGTGACGGAGGTTGCAGTGAACTGAGATCACACGATAGCACTCCAGCCTGGGCAACAAGGGCAAGACACCAACTCAAAAAATAAATAAAGAAATAAATAAAACAAGCATTAATATACAACAACAATAGATAAGCAGAGAGTCAAATCATGAGTGTTCTCCCATTCCCTCCCATTCCCCATTCCCAATTGATACAAAGAAAGTAAAATACCTATGAATACAACGTACAAGGAATGTGAAGGACCTCTTCAAGGAGGTCCTTCTCTGCTCAAGTAAATAAGAGAGAACACAAACAAATGGAAAAACATTTCATGCTCATGGATAGAAAGAATCAATATCATGAAAATGGCCATACCGCCCATAGTAATATAGATTCAATGCCGTTCCCATCAAGCTATCAATGACTTTCTTCACAGAATTAGAAAGAAAAAACTACATTAAATTTCATATGGAACCAAAAAGAGCCCCTATAGCCAAGACCAAGACAATCCAGATTAATATTTTACTTACTTCATAGGGTAGTTGCTAGTGTTAAATAAGTTTTTATTTCTAAAACACTAAAAGGAGTGTCTGAAGTATAAGAATTACACAAGAGCCTAATATTATAATTATCATCTAATTATTATTCCAAGAGCAATATAAGGTAACATGTAGGGGGCCATGGAGGAGACCACCTGTAGAGAATTGCAGTGCAAGGGCAAATCATCTCACTTGTTGAAATTTGAACAAGGTGGTCTCATATTTCTAGCTATGCCAGTCACCTAGTAGAAATATATGTAAGTCATCTTTGGAAGAAAATAGTAGTATCCCTATCCTCAAAAAATATCCACAGTTAATTTTATAAATACGTGGTCTGGCACAAAACAAAGAACAAATATGGTTGTGAAAAGAAATGAAAACATCAAATTAGCAGAGGCAAGACTGTAGAGACACACAAAGGTAAAAATTACTCTTGCTAATAACAGAAAGACTTTAAACATGTCCAAGCTGAAAACTTCCATAAGAAACTAAATATTATATACTTCAAAACACAACATACAAATAAAAAAAATCAATAGGTGAGTTTAGCAGGAGATTAGGAAGCACTAAAGAAAGAATTAGTATACTTGAAGATAAATTGCATTGTAAGTTCAGAATAAAGCATAGAGAGACAAAATGTATTATATATATGTATATAATATACGTATATACATCAAAGAGAAAAGAAGGGAAGAGAGACAAAGTAAATAATGAAACTAGTTAACATATTTTAATTGGAATATCAAAATATCTGACATGTAAATATTAGTAATTAAAGCTAATTATATCTTCAAGTTATTACTAGAAAATGAGCACCAAGCCAGAATTCTGTAAGGTAATTTATCCCACTTTAAGATAAACTACATTTAAAATAAAACACTGAAATTCTCAGAAAATTTTAAAAAAGAATAGCAATTCGTAACTGCAGGAAGTACTATGAGGTATTATTGGGTGTTTGTCCCCCAGGAAAAAAATGCCAGATGGATAACTGAGATGGAGAACAAGTAAGATTTCAAAGTGAGTGTACAATTTTACAGTGAAACAGAAAAAGTTCAAGACTTCCATTTGCTCCATATGATCCAGAAAGTTTGGTGTTTTAAATTTTAATTTTAGTCATTTTATGTAGCTGTATCTAATTTTTATATTTATTTTTATTTATGTGCTGACTAAGTATGTTAAAAACTTTTTCATGCATATATTGAATTTTTTCTATATTTTCTTTGGAGAAGCATCCATTTGATACCTTTGCACATTTTTATTGGTTTATTTACCTGTTTATTACTAGAGTCCATGTTTTTATTTTTTTAAACATACACTTGGCTACTACATTTTCTTCTCAGTCATATAGAGGACTTATATATGTTTTCTACTAGTTATATTGTTGGTCATGTTTTTGGATGAGCATGAGTTTTTCCTTTTATAAATTATAGTTTTTCAGTGCTACATCTTATGCTTCATAGATTCTGTGTCCTCTAAAAAATCTTGGCCTAACGTAAAATTGTGAAAAGACAGTCCTGTTTTCTTCTATTATTTTACTACTTTTGATTTGAAGTGTAGGCCTATGATCCATCTCAAATTGATTTTTGTGTGAGTTGTTAGATATGACACGAGAGCAAGTTGCTGCCGCTGCTTCATTTTCTTTCTCTTCCCTTTCCTCTTCCTCTTACCCTTCATCTTCTTCTTCCCCTGATCCTGCCTCTCCACCTCTCCTTCTTCTTCTCCTTCCCTCCTTCTCCTTCTTCTTCTTACTCTTTTTCTTCTTCCTCATCCTCATCTTCTGCTCCTGCTTCTGCTTTTGCTTCTGCTTCTCCTCCTGCTTCTCTTTCTCCATCTTTCTTCTCCAGCACTAAAATTTATTAGAAAAACCGATTAAAAATTTATGTCTATTGCTTTGCTACAATTGTCAAAAATTATTTACCCATATACAGGTTAATATCTAAAGTCTATTAATTTACATTGAGCTATTTACCAATTATGTTGCCAATACTACACAGTCTGTCTTAATTACTATAGGGTATTTTATGTCAAGTAGGGTTAGTTCTCAAACTTTGTTTTTTTTCTTTTGCAAGATTACTTAAGTAATTCATGGTCTTTTGCCCTTTCAAATAAATTTTAACGTTTGCACATTTTTATAAAAAAAGATGATGAGATTTTACTGACTTTGTTAATTTGAAAAAACTTACCCATTAGAACTATTGGATTATCTAGTCCATCAACATGATGTCATGAGATCCTTGGGGTGTCACTTTGCCAGCCAGAAACCTCTGTGGCTGGCAGTGTCTTCTGTCTTGAGTATCAGTCACTCATACTGGGCTCATTCCACTCACTTGGCCCAGCAGGCTGCCCTCAGAAGAGATACCGGCCCAGATCCCACACCTGCCAAGAGCGAGCCAAGTGCAGAGAAGTAAGGGTTGTGTGGACAAGTGAGCATGGTGTCCAGCCACTGTGCACAGCTAGGCACACCGCCTGCTGTGATGGGGCAGGCAGCTCCAGGTGCCAGTATATGTGCCAGATCCTTGTGAGAGTGTGGCTGGACTAGATGTACCACATGCAACTTCCACTGTGGGTGTCCGTGTTTGAACCAGGGGAATGCAGTGGCACCTAGAAGCTTGGGGACACCAGGAACCGCAGAGCCCTGAAGAGGGTGTCACAGCCCTGGATCGGGGAGCCCCTAGGTCTGAGCTTCCTGAAGGGCCACAGTTCTTCTCTCCTTCTCATTGGCCACAACATGGTCATCATGGTAAGTGGCGGGTGGGGGATGTTTCAGCTTTGCTTGTGATACAGCTCTTTCAGTCCCACCATTCGGCAGGTCCTGAATTCTTGCCCCATGTCAAGGAAGAATGAGGTATGTGGACAATTGGAGGGTGAGCAAGGCGAAAAGGAGCTTCACGGAGACACAGGGGAGCTCCCAGGAGGCAAGAAGTGGATGTCTACTTTCCACAGTCAGGTTGTCCCAATGAGCAGCCAGCTCTCAGCTGAGAGGAGACCACCAGTGGGTAGCTTCTTTCTGTAGGCAAGTTGTCCCCACGAGTCAAGGAGACCTGAAATTAGTAGCTCCCTCCTGAAGCTGGTAGTCCCAAAGTCTGTGTGGCTCACTGAGTCCAGGTTTTTATGGGCTCAGAATAGAGGAAGTAAGTTTTGATTGATCCACGGGGAGTCATGGGTGGGCCTGGAAAAAGCACCATATGTTCTCACTCTAGGCCACAGACTCCACCCAGAACTGGCAGGCTGATTCCCAGACTTCGGGTCTTCCCTGACTTGAAGATGGGGTTTCACTGGTGACCTGACCTTTTGTGCACAAGAGTCTGTCTGCCTCCTGCCACCATTACCAAGTCATCCATAGCACCCAGGCTGTTTGTGCCAAGGGGCACCTGCAGGCCTATCCCGCACCACACTCAGCCCCGCCTCAGCCTCCTTCCCACGCTTGTTTGTCCCCAAAGTCCGGAAGGGGTCAAGGTGGCAGGGGGCTGGTAAATCAATACTCCCCTGAGCATGCGCACACCTGGCTAGGTCACAACAGCAACTGAGCTCAGCCACAACTTTCCTCTGCCCTGCAGTGGGCGCTGGGAGCTAGGAGAGGTCAGGCAGCAGGAGCAGGCACTTTCAAATCTGCAGCGGAAGGGGAATTCCTGGGCCTCCCAGAGTGCAGGGATGCCCAGGTCCAGTTGTCCCGGCAGCTGCAGCTGCGCACAGAACCTCGGGGCTTCTGCCCCACTTATTGAGCAGGGGGTGGAGCTTTCATCTTTTTCCTGGCTTCTGCCGCCCTACAGAGCGTGCAGCCGCAATCACACCTCCCTGCTGCAGCCAGCATCTTTGCAACTGCCACTCCAGATAGGCCACTACTGCCTGCAGTGATCCGTCTACCCAGCTATTCAACTTTTGTTTAATTTTTCTTGGTAGTGTTTTGTTGCTTTTAGGTTAGAAATCTTGAACATTTTATGTGGCGTACAGTGCTTAGGATTTGATATTTTGTAATTCTATTGAAAGAGATTCTTTTAGATTTTTTAAATATTTTGTTGCTATTATATATGAAATTTTGTTTAATGACTTTATACCCTGCAACATTTCTAAATTTAATGATTAACTTTACTACTTGTTTGAAGATCCTTTATGATTTTCTACATACAATATTATGGTAGCTATAAATAAAGATAGTTTTGCCTTTTCCTTTCTAAACTATGTGACTATTATATACTTTTCTTTCTTTCTTTCTTTCTTTTTCTTCAACTTTTAAGTTCAGAGGTACATGTGCAGGATGTACAGGTTTGTTACATATGTAAATGTGCGACATGGTGGTTTGCTGCACAGGTCATCCCATCATTTTGGTATTAAGCCCAGCAAGCATTAGCTACTTTTCCTGATACTGTCCCTCCCCTAACCTCTCCTCTGACAGGCCCCAGTGTGTGTAGTTTGCCACCAAGTGTCCATGTGTTCTCATCATTCAGCTCCCACTTACAAGTGAGAAGATGCCCTATTTGGTTTTCTGTTCATGGGTAAGTTTGCTGAGGATAACGGTTTCCAGCTCCATCCATGTTCCTGCAAAGAGCATGATCTCATTCTTTTTTATAGCTGCGTAGTATTACAGTGTATATTTCCCACATTTTCTTTATCCAGTCTATAATTGATGGGAATTTGGGTTGATTATGTTTCTTCACTGTTGTGAATAGTGTTATTTACTTTTCATTCCCTATTTTACTGAAACTTCCAGTACATTAATAACTAGAAACAGAAAAATGGGCATATTTATTTTATTCCCAATGTGTAGTGAAAAGCACTCAACATTGTGTTATTAGATATGATATTAGGTGCACTTTATCAATTTGAGAAAGTTTCCTTCCATTCTTAGTTTGCTGAGGTTTGTTTGAAGTCATAAACAAGAATTGCATTTGTTAACATTATTTTTAAAATATCTCTTGAAATAAACACAGCATGGTATTTTGCTCACTCAGCTAATTCACTGAAATATATGTATTCATTTTCACATGCTAACGCACCTCACATTACTGTGATAAATTCAACATAATCACAACATATTTTCTTTGATGTTATATTTATGTATTTTATTTGATGCTCCTGCACTTGATTAACATATTGCAGTAAGTTCTTGCATCTATGTTCAGAAGGGATAATTATCTGTATTTCTCTTCCTTTATGATGTTTTTGTCCTTTATTTTTGCTGCCAAGAGGTATACTGGTCTCATAAAATAAGGTGGCAAATATTCATTCATTCTCTATTTCATGAAATAGTTTTTGTGCGAATTATGCGTTTTTGTCTTATAAGTTTGACATAATTCAGAAGTAAAGCCATCAGAATCTGGACACTTCTTACTGGGAAGTTGTATAATTACAAATTGAATTCATACAGTGAGTTCAGGTCATTGATGCATTTTAATACACCTTATTTTAGAATAGCTATATAGAGAAAAAGATAAAAAAAAAATGGAGTAGGTAGTACAGAGAGTTCCTAAATACTCTGGAACATGGTATCCCATCTCATTACCCTCTTACTTTAGTATGGCACATTTGCTAAAATTAATGAACCAATATTGATAGATTATTTTTAGCTTAAGTCTATAGTTTATCTAGATTTCCTTAGTTTTTACCTAATGTCCTTTTTTTCTCCCAATATCTTATCTAGAATATTACATTACGTTAGTTATATTTCCTTTGGTACCACATGGCTGTAACAGTTTCACAGATTTTCTTGTCTTTGATGACCTCGACAATTTTGAAACATGTTGGGCAGTTGTATTGTAGGATAACTCATTATTGAATTGTATCTGAATTCTTTTTCTCATGAATAAACTGGTATTATGTATTTGGGGGAGGAAGATTATAGAAGTAAAGTTCCATTTTATTACATTATATTAAAGTCACATGCTATCAATATAATTTATCATTGATGTTGACTTTAATTACTTGGCTTGAGATAATACTTTTCAGATTTCTCCATTGTAAAAGCTCCTTTTTTTCCACTTTCTATAATGTAGTCTTTTGAAGGAAATCACCACAAACAGCCTGCATTTAAGAAGCAGTGAATTATCATTACTCTCCTTGAGTATAGTACATCTGCATGAATTATTTAAAATCCTCCATGGACTATTTGTTTATTATTCTACATTTTTAAATCAATCCTATCATGTTTATATCAGTGTGGATTCATAGTTTTTTTTTTCTTTTTTATGCACTGGCTTATAATCCAACACTACTTAATTTATGTTGTTGTTCAAATTGTTTTTTATTGGTGAGAAGAAAAGCCAAAATATTTGATGGCTTTGTACTGCAAAATTATTAAGGGCTAACCTTTAAACAATTTGTTGGAGAAGAAAAAAGAGTAAATGTGACTCTAAATGAGATAGAGAACATCTTTTGCAAATGATATACTTTAATAAGTAATATACCACCAGGTATCCAGCAGTTACCTTTAATCAGTAATGCCTTCTCTTATAATAATCAGAATTTGTCTAAGCACAATTTTTTTTTTTTTTTTTTAGATGGAATTTTGGTCTTGTCACCCAGGCTGGAGTGCAATGGTGTGATTTTGGCTCACTGCCATCTCCACCTCATAGGTTCAAGTGATTCTCCTGCCTCAGCCTCCTGAGTAGCTGGCATTACAGGTGCCCATCACCATGCCCAGCTAACTCTTCTGGATTTTTAGTAGAGACGTTGTTTCGCTATGTTGGCCAGGCTCTTCTCGAACTCCTGCCCTCAGGTGATCCACCCGCCTCAGCCTCCCAAAGTGCTGGGATTACAGGCGTGAGCCACCGTGCCTGGCCTAAGCACATTTTTAAAAGTGAATATACTAGGTAGAAAATACATTTGAAAATAGAAGGAAGAAAACACTTACCTGTACTCTGCCAAAATCATCTTCCAACATAAAAAACTCAACTTAAAAGACTGATTTAAGATAATGCCTGACCCTTTGAACTAAGAATCACATCAATGTAGGCTTTTTTGGATGGCTGAAATAAACATCAATATGGAAAAGAATAGTACTCTTAATCTGAACTGTTTTATACATTTCTAAAATAAAAAGTTGATTCATTTTGTTTATTCATTTATTATTGGTACAATAATAAAACATGAGGCATAATAGAGGCATGTTAGGCTTTTAACCCAAAATCTTTCTTGACTGTAGTTGATTATGGACTCCATGCAGATAAATTTTATGAAGTTGGATGTAAAAGTCTACAATGCTTAAAGGTTCATGAGTCAATAAAAAAAAGACAATGTTAAAATATTCTTAGATGTTCAATACAACATGGAATTTTAATGTATATGCTTAAAATAAAAATTTTATTAGCTTAAAATATTTTCTCAATTATCTCTCAGGAGTGATGATAAATCACCCCTATGCACAGTGAGAAGTTAATACAGAAAACAGAAAAATTTTGGAGGCTTTCCAAATAACATCATTATATTTAGTAACTAAGGGGAGTAATGTTAATGATTTGGGTTTTATTTACATTTTTAATATTATCAAAGCACAGATTCTAACCAGTCTTGAATTTGAAGAACCACCTATACTATGCCACAATCTTTAAATAATATCTTAACTACGTGCAAAGATTATTTTAAATATGACACCAAGAAATAGCTTAATTGAATTTTTTTTTGTTTAGAGATTTCCAAACCTAGATGGATTTTCGTTCATTTTTGAGGGAAAAAGTCGTTACAAATAGTTACATAAATTCATTTTATAGATTATATTAATGCCCAAAAATTTTTAGTGAATTCTCCACAGCTTTCAGAGCAGCACAATCAAAATGAAAGCTCAAGAAGCTTTCCTTATACTTTCACTTTGCTATTCAAATATAAAATAGACACTTTAAATAATTGGATTATTTACACATTTTTAAAATTTGATTGTAATAATAGAAACATTTTAAAGTTATCACAAGTATTCAAAGTCAATTGTATCTGAAAATTATCCAAGCTGTTCTTCAGTTGTCACAGACTTAGAATTATCAGCTGTGTGTGTATATAAACATATGTATAGAAATATATTAATACTTTGGTGATATATAAATATACGCATTAGCCTGAAGATATTGTTTCATAAAATTGTGCATTTCTTTCTAATACATTATGATTTTTAATAATACAAATATTAATTTCTTAGAAGCTACATTAAAGCATGATTTTCAATGATATTTATAAAAGTTTATTAATTCTCTTTTATAATTTTGAGGCAACTTTCTCAGTGTACATCAAGAAAATGTTAAGTAGAATCACTAAGTCTTGTGTAACAGAACTTATTACTAATTCTGGATCTATACCACTTCAGAATATAACAAAAAGAAAAACAAATCTGGAATTTAGATTCTACAGACTTTGTTAATTCTCTGTTAATAACACACCATTAATTCTCTATTAATGACACAATATCCTTAGCATCATGCACTTATAAACATTACCTAATAACATTCTTACATGACTTAATTTTAGATGAATGCCTAAATATTTTTAAAAGAATGTAGGTAGATGCTAATTATTATTATACCTAGAAACTTTCATATACTCAAAGGACATATGAATCTTTAAAAAAATACAATAAAAAGTCATGACTAATAGTATTGTATTTCTCAAAATTATGTACAGAAATGATATCAGTCATTTCTACTAATGCATTCCTGTCTTCCTCTTTTAATCACATTTTCTTTTGTATGTATCTATTCTCTTTCACTTCTTGAAAGGAAAAATGTACAACAATGCATTCTGACAGATCTAATCCTTTAATCAAATTTTATAAAAGCTTGGGGAATGTTTAGAATTTAATATTGTCATCTGATTTTAAAGAGGTACTTTACATTAGTTGTCTAGAGAGTTCTGAATCTCTCTTCAATAATTCAAAAGTAATGCTGAAACATCAAGGCAGAAGAACTAGTATTTGTCATCCAAGTACATAAAGTTGAACAGATCTTTCCACATCATTCATAGGAACCAATAGACATGCATTGTAATAGTTAAGTTGAAAATGTATGACATTTATTTTTCTAGCAATTGAAATGCCTTTTCTATCAATCAGTTTCCTAAATGATAGGTTATTTTAATAAAAGCTTCTAATGTTTTGATATCCCAAAGAGATAAATACAAAACCACCATTAATAAATTGTTTATATTATGGTAAAATGAATACGGATTTCCTTTTTATTATCTTCCCATGGAAACCAGACATGACTAAGAAATAATTTTACTACCAACTTGGTTTGGCCTGGTCATATATTATGAGTTTCCTTGGGAAGTATACAAAACGTTCAAAATCAATAATACTGTTCTAGATCTTGAAACTGACTTCGCTTAATCCAGGTTATGACGCTCGGCCCAACACTTAAACACAACTCTCAGTATCTGAGGAGTAAGAAAGCAGAAAAAAAAGGTGTATTTCTCAGGGTACCTTGCAACTAGTATACTGATTCAACAATGAAAATCGTTTTGACATATTGAGATATTGACATTTTGAGATATTAGCATATATGGCATCTTTTGCTGCTCTTGCTGATAATGAGTAAAATAATAGAGATGTGTATTTAGCTAGATTCTACAGTGCAGTATTCAAAAGACAGAGCATCATACTGGTTAAAAACAAGTAAATAAAAAGATATTCTGCATTCATAGATTAAAATAATTACTGTTAAAATGTCCATATTACCCAAAGCAATCTACAGATTCAATAAAACCATTATCAAAATTCCAATCCCATTATTCAGATAAATAGAAAAATCAATCTCCAAATTCCTGTAGAACAACAAAAGACCTAAAAGAGCCATAACAATCTTAAGAAAGTAAAACAAAGCTGAAGTCATTGGAGTCCCTGATTTGAAGCTATTTTACAAAGCTACAGTAATCAAAACAGTATGGTCTTGATATAAAATCAAACACTTAGACCAATGGAACAGAATAGAGAGCAGCAAGAATACACAGTGGGGGAAGAATAGTTTCTTTAATAAATTATGTTGAGGAAACTGGATATCCACATACAAAATAATGGAATTAGACCCCTGTCTTCACCATATACCGATATACCAATAATTCCAAATGATTTAAAGGCTTACATGTGAGAACTGAAACTGTAAAACTCAGAAGAAAACATAGAAGAAAAGCGCCTTGACAATAGTCTTTGCAATGATTTTTAAAAATATAACCCCAAATCACAGGCAACATAAGCAAAAATAAACAAATGAGACTATTTCAAATCAAAAAGTTTCTGCACAGCAAAGGAAATAATTAACAAAATAAAAAGACAGCCTATGGAATGAGAGAGACTATTGCAAATCATATATCTAAGGGGCTAATATCCAAAATGTGTAGGGTACTCACAACTCAGTAATAAATAAATAAACTGATTTAAAAATAGACAAAGGACCTAAATAGACATTTTTCAATGAAGACATATGAATGGCCAACAAGTCTATGAAAAAGTACTTAATATAATCATGAGAGAAATGCAAATCAAAGCCTCAGTAAATTATCACTTCGCTTCCATTAGAATGGCTATTATCAAAAGATGATGAATGTTAGTGAGGGTGTAAAGAAAAGGGAACCCTTGTACACTGTTAATGGAAATGTAAATTGGTGCAACCATTATGGAAAACAGCATGGAGACTACTCAAAAAAATAAAAATAGAACTATCATATAATCCAGCAATCTCACTTCTGGATATATATTTAAAGGAAATGAAATCAGTATCTTAAAGAAATATCTGCACCCTCATGTTTGTTGCAGCATTATTCTCAATAACCAAGATGTGGAAACAATCTAAATGTTAATCCATAGATGAATGTATGAAGATAATATAGTGCATTCATACTCACAAACACACTCACACACACATGAATATTATTCAGCCATAAAAGAAGGAAATCCTACCATTTCCAAGAAAATAGATGAGCCTAGAGGACATTATACTCACGGAAACAAGCCAAATATGGAAAGACAGATACTTTATCATCTCTCTTACACACAGAAGGAAAACCAAATAAGTTGACCCATAGAAGCAGAGAGTAAAATGGTGGTTGCTAGGGACTTTGGAGTAGGGAACATGAAGAGCAGGGATCTTGGTGAAAGGGTACAAATGTTCAGTTAAGAGATGAATAGGTTCTAGAGATTTAATGTATAGCATAGTGAGTATACTTAATAATACTGTATTGTTCATTTGGAATTTGATAAAAGAACAGATTTTAAGTGCTTTTACCCCACTCTCACACACATAAAATAACTGTAAGTGGTGACAAATTTGTAATTACTTCAATTGTGGCAATCTTTACAAAATGTATACATACATCAAATCATTTTATTGTACACCTTGAATACATACAATTTTTATGTTTAAATTATATATTTTAAATAAAAATACTGTTTGCTAATTTTCTTAGTCATCCCTTTTGTGTGTGTGAAATATAACTGGAGGAATTCTTGCTATGGAAAAAGCAAGAGTAACTTTCTTATCTCTTATTAGTACTTAGTGTTAGTTCTTGAAATCTACTGTCAAGTTTTAGCTGCACTTACTTCCAATCCTCCGGTTGTTCCAAAAAGGTTTAAGCACACAATTCTGTCTATTAATCTACTTTTCAGTTAAAATATTTGTGCTAAACCATGATAAAGTATCCTGTTAATAAGCCTTGATAGTATAAATGTGTCATTGTATGACTATGTCTAAAGTAATAACCTCCTCCCTCTTTTTGTAGTAAAAGAACAGCAAACACACCTTCATCTTATTGAATGATTAGAAAAACTAAATGAAACAACAGTTGTACAATCTTCAAATTATAAATAGGAAATTAACTCATATGTAAATTGTGAATGTGATAATTCTTAATTTTTGAATCTCGTTTGATGTTTAAAAAAACTGAAATGTCCAAAGAATGTGTCGAACCCCTTTCTCCTTTGCCCATGTATGCCTCAGAAGTCAGAAAGAATGAGTAACAAATATTTCAACCTTATTTGAGGTTCAAATGGCCATGTGACTCTGCTTATTAGCAAGTCTACTAACAAAAGTATATAAAATGTATTTCTATTTTTTAAAAAGTGTTATAAAACATAAGAACAGAAAACTATGCAAAGGTAAATAATCAAGATGATGTTGTCTTCTAAAAGACAAGTATAAAAACATCTGGAGTTCTATTTATACAAGTAGAAATATTTCAAGTTGAGGTGCCATTTTGTAGGAGATTCTTAAATGACTGACAAGTGTTGAGGCTTTAATACCTATATTTGGCAGCATTGACTGAAGGGGAACTTTTACATCAAATCTATAAATATAATAAAGGATTACTTTGGAATAACTACGCTCACTAAACAGAACACAAATATTTTGCATGTAACATTTGATGTAACATAATTACATAATTATATCTATTTTCACATACAATCTATTTACTCATTGAGTATACTATTTATATTGTTACAAAGTATATAATTTTGTTTGTAATGCTATTTCTTAGGACTCAACTACATTTCAGCCATTCTATGTGTAACAGCAGTGAACATAGATCATAGCTCACATGGAATTATTCAAAACAAATCACTTTCTGGTTTTTTTTTTTTTTTTTTTTTTTTTTTTGAGGTAAGTTTTCACTCAGTCACCCGTGCTGGAGTGCAACGGGCAATCACGGCTCACTGCAGCCTTGATCTCCCAAGCTCAAGTGATCCTCCTGCCTTAGCCTCCCAAGTAGCTGGACTACAGGCACGCACCACCATGCCTGGCTAATTTTTGTAGAGATGGGGTTTCCTCATGTTGTCTTGACTGGGCTCCTACTGGTAGGATCAAGCGATCCACCCAACTAGGTCTCCCAAAGTATTGGGATGACAGATGTGAATTCAATGTTGTTATGCTAATTGCACTGATAACTCAATTACTTACTCTTTCATTCCTCAATATTTTCTTCCCAGAATATCGATTAATTTTAATTTTTTTAACTGCTTTCATTTTATTTTTCCTATTCCCTTACTACTATTACTACTACTACTACTAACAATAACACTTAACCAACGTTTATTGCCCATTGCTTTGCTCTGGACCTACTCCTACATTAGGATACTTTTTTTTTTTTTTTTTTGTGAGATAGAGTCCTGCTCTGTCGCCCAGGTTGCAGTGCAATGGCACGATCTCGGCTCACTGCAAGCACCACCTCCCGGGTTCACGCCATTCTCCTGCCTCAGCTTCTGGAGTAGCTGGGACTACAGGCACCTGCCACCACGCCCGGCTAAATTTTTGTATTTTCAGTAGAGACGGTGTTTCACCATGTTAGCTAGGATGGTCTCGATCTCCTGACCTCGTGATCCATCTGCCTCAACCTCCCAAAGTGCTGGGATTACAGGCATGAGCCACCGCGCCTGTCTGGGAGACATTTTTATAAACTTTGTATTACTTTTTAGGTGGGACTAATTTTATCTTGTTGGATAAATCCTATATGATGGTAGATCAAATGTGCATTTGTTCATTGTTTTCTTTCAACCAAAATATTTTTTCTCCCGCCCTCTGCCATTTCATTGGCTAAAGATAGTGAACACCTATTATTGACAAAATACCACCTTTCATAAATATGTATAGAAGTTACAATCTTATACCCTGAATTTCCTGTTGAGATGTCTCAAATTTTTAAAAATATTTCTTCTTTAAAATAAAAGTTAAATGTTGTTTTAAAGCAGTAGGATACAAGAGTATAAAAGATTGCAAAGATACTGAGATAAGGATAAGAATTCCAGCCTATATCGTTGAGTGGCCTTGAGCAAGTCATTTTACATGTATGAGTCCCAATTGTTTCATCCCTGAATAGGGATCATAATAAATACCTATATGGAATGGTTTGAGTAAGGTAGCAAATGTACATGAAGCAAAAGACTGGGATTGAGTAGCCACATAGGTTGTCTGTGTATAAAAATTATATATTGTTATACATGAAATATTGATTACACACACACACACACACACACAAGTCCATTTATTTATTTTGGTCTCTTTGTTAGTTTTGTTTGCTGATAGTGTTGATGATAATTAGTGATAGATTCAATAATGATTGATAATAATAATGTTATAACTAAACTGCAGTTCTAAATGACAATTCTAATTGAAGAGCACTAACTCATTACCTCTGAAATCCCTTATACTATCCTGTACTATCTTGATAATAGACGCAAAAAGTGAGGCTTGAGTTGTTTTGCCACATTGGCACACAGAGCATTGGCCATGCTCCTCTGACCTGCTTTTAATCAACACAGTCAGCAAAAACTATGAAGAATGAGCAAGCTCACCATTTCCGTTCCTTAAAGACAAAATGGAAAAAGCAACATATGTTCCTGTTCACACTAAAGCAAAATTCCAGTTTTGGTTATTAATACTGAAAATACTCAAAGTGAGTTAAACCATTAATTATAGTGACAGCATTTATTCTCCCAGTGGCTCATATATGATTAGCCATAACATATGTTGCACTGTTTAAAAAAATCAAAACAAAGGAAGGATCAGTGGAAGAAAAATTAAAATTGTTCTGTAGATTTGAAAAAAAAAGGCACATGTGTATTCTCATTTGTCTATTTTACTTCAGCCTCTTACCTATTTTGTAATTTGGGAATGCCAACAAGGTTTGAAAACAGCTTCAATTGCATCTGCTTCAAAACAGAACTCATGTTTTAGCTAGTACAATTTTGACATATACATGCCAAAATTTTTAGCAAACAATTCAGGAAAAATTAAAGATATTGAGTTCAGGAATTAGTTTAAATCTCAAAGACAGCACATTCATCAACAAATAATAATTTAAGAAGCAATGTTTTGTTTAGGGATGAAGTTTTGTTTGTGTTTTTGAGGGATAATATTCACTTTTCATTTTTTAAAATACCAACACTCGGTGTATGTAATATATAATGTAATATTTGAATAAATCAATGTATAGATAATTATTCATAGGGAAATTGAGTAGATATGAAAGCAGTGTGCCGAATCTTAACCTACAAGAAGTTTACATTAATACCCTGGGCTTCTCCAATTATTATTTTTCTGAATGTCCTTATGAGTTTTGTAAATTGTAAACCAAAGCAGGTCTCAATTGAAAATGACTCCTCATTTTTGTGAAACAATTTTACAAAAGGACATTTACAAAGTGAGGAACTATGACAAAATTTAGGAGTGAAGAAATCTTTTGTATATTTTTATGGGAATTTTGTTGCTCTAAACATATATCCTGCATTACTAATGAGTGAACAATGAGGTTACTGACCTAGTTTGGCAGATTTTAAGTTGCTTCCTTCTGACTCTGCTAATTGCATCTGGTGAGTACTGGAACAAAAACTGCTGGGCTAGGAGGCACTGCTGTCAAACAGCCAATCAGGTGTACACAGAGCCCATGGGAGTTGTCTTCCCACATTCTAGAGCCCTGAGGTTGTTCCAAGCAGCTGGTGCCCTATCAGAGCCATGTGTCACATGGCTCAACATACAGAGATTCCCTGCAGTAAGCAGGGCTTCCCTGCAGCTTTCCCGTTTCTGTGCAAAACACCTCTTTCTTATTGAGAAAATGCTGCTAAATGTCTATGACTACAAAGCTATTGAGAACTGAAGAAGCAGAGAAAACTGTCCTTACTTCCTAGTACCCTGAACTTTGAGCAATGTTAATGGGAGTTATGTGAACATAAAAGAAATGCAAGGGCAGCAGAATTGCACCCTCAGTGGTTTCCAAAGAGCAGCCTGAGCTGCAAGACACATTACAAGTTCGTTGAGTAGTATCAGAGGCTATTTCAGGGCTGAATACATTTACCATGTGGCTGTTCACTTACACCAGCTGTCTCCAAAGTTGTTCTACTACTATGACCTGAAGATTATTTTTGCTGTCAAAAATAATTGTCTTTCACTCAAAAATGAGTCTTGTAATGTGATAGGCTTTTTTTTTTTTTCTGGATTTTTATGCTGTGATGAAAAGAGTATATTTTCTGAGAATTTTATTTTTCTTCAAAGACAGAAATGCAGTATTATGCAATAGACTATGTGAGAACTGAAATCAGATGGCCTGCCATTAGTCACATGTATGTTCTCAGAAAATCACCTGTCCTTTCTCGATCTATTTCCTCATCTTTATACATGAAGAGATATCATGTAACTTTACAAAATTATTTTAAGAGAGATTTGAAACATAAATAAAAGTATTTGTAATTGATAAAATGTTATCAATTATCATTGTTATAATCATCATCAGTAGCTTAGTCATTTGTTTTTTCATTTGTATTTTCTAAGAGCACTTTCAAAGTAATAACAGCAATAGCAAAGGCAAATTTAGACATTATTTTGTTTTAAGTGTCATTTATGTTTATCTGATATTTCCTAAGGAGTTGACTGATAAATTTTGTTTTCTTCCAGGTTTTTGGTTATTTCTTAACTATTAACACAGAAGAGATTCTTGTAATTCCAGACTATATAACTAAATAAACACCAGAATTAAAAAGAAAAAAAAAGAAAATCATCATTCTCCTTTATTAATCTCAGTTTACTAGGAGAAGAACACATACTTAGCACATTTTGAAAGTTTCTGGCATTTAACTGCATGGCTCTGGTAATTGCAAGCAATCCTCTTGCATAAGTACATCGATGAAATAGCCAGAGAATGGGTTGTCTTAATCTATCCAGATTTTATCCTCCCATTGAGCACTCGGTTTGACCTCTGCAGTGCAGTGCCTCATTCGACATTCAACAATGGTGCCAAGTAGTCACTCTCCTGATATTGTGGCCACCGTACTAATTGATGAAGGTTCACAACCTTGTCAACTGATCCAAGTTCAGTCTCTTTTAGTCATGTGGATTTCAAACTCTACCTCATATATTCTAGCGTTTTCTCTTTCTACCTACTTCTAGAAAACTCAAGTATATGCTCTATTGTTAGAAGGCATTATTCTCAGTAACACAAATTTTTCTCTGAAAGTCTTTTCTAAGAACTGCCTCAAATAAAATCCCTCCATGAGAATCAATAAGATGATATTTATGTCTATATGGTGAAAAAAAAACCAACAAGCATAGATAAAGATATTAATGTAGAAGTAGACATAGATGTGAGACATAGACATAGATGTAGAAGTGACATAGACATACACATAAACAGAGATATACATATTCCATACTTGTACTATTTGTCTGTTAGATGACTTGCTTCTTTCTCTCTATTCTTTATCATTTTTGGAGAACTCCTGTCATATATGAATATTTCATATATTAACCTGGTTAGACAGATCCAAAGGCTTAGGTTACTACCCAGTCTTCTACCGTTTAGTGTTGTGAATTTGAGGAAGCTACTTGAATTCCCTAAGCCCCAGTTCTCTAATCTTTTAAGGAGAGATCATTTTAAATGATAAATTGAGATAAATAATATTCAAGTGGTACATGGGGCAAATCATTCAGATGGTAATTTTAGCAGTTGTAGTTGTTGTTGTTGTTACTTTCCTAGTGTTAAAATAATGCCTCTAATGCAGGTGAGGTCAAAGAGACAGCTGCCTCATTGACATTTTGCTATTTTACTGCTTAGTGTTCATGTGTTCCTGCACATGAGTCTATATCTTCACAGGATGATACCATAAGAAAATCAAACACTTTTTATCTATGCTAGTGTTTATAATCCTCAAGTTCTAAACTCTATATTGTCTCATCTTTATTATACCATTCGTGGTTGAAATAATATCAGTTAAGAGTTTTTGAAAAACTTGATTTTGTTAGAATAAGTTCTAGATTTGGATTGTTTGTTGCTTTGAGAAACAGAAAATGGCAGGCCGGGCGCGGTGGCTCAAGCCTGTAATCCCAGCACTTTGGGAGGCCAAGACGGGCGGATCATGAGGTCAGGAGATCGAGACCATCCTGGCTAACTCGGTGAAACCCCGTCTCTACTAAAAGATAAAAAAAAAAAAAACTAGCCGGGCGAGGCAGCAGGCTCCTGTAGTCCCAGCTACATGAGAGGCTGAGGCAGGAGAATGGCGTAAACCCGGGAGGCGGAGGTTGCAGTGAGCTGAGATCCGGCCACTGCACTCCAGCCTGGGCGACAGAGCGAGACTCTGTCTCAAAAAAAAAAAAAAAAAAGGAAAATGGCAAATGCCTTTAATTAAGTAAGTAACTAAAATTAAGCAGAAATTGGAGCATAAGAAATACTAATTTTCTTTAGCAACCTCTAGGTTCTTCTTGGATTTTTATCTGCAGAAGTGCAAAATGTAGTAAGCAATAACATGAACATCAATGGGCATGGATATCTGATTTTTCATTCCAATGTATTTTCACAGGTTTTCTTCTTCTCCTCCTCCTCCTCCTTTTTTTCTGCTATCGTAGAAAAAATATTAAGCACATAGTCTTGGCAATTTTTGATGTAATTATGTTTCATCATTTTCTATTTTCCTGATAAATAGTAATACATGAATAGCAGAAATGAGGTTCCTACTTTTCAGGGATAGGCAAATGACAACTGAGTAGAAGTAAACGTGTATTATCTTTAGAGATGTGACATATTTGTATTTCTTTTCTGTTTAAATACACAAAACTGTCACTTGCCTTGTTTCTTCTCAGGAAAGCTTCAAATACAAGCATTTCACATTTGGCATGAACTTTAACTTTCACATTAACTCCATATCTGTATCTACATCTCTGTTTGTTGTTTTTTTTTCCAGCATATGCACATAAATATCATATTGAAGTATAGAGTTAGAACAGAAGTATAAGTTGATGCCAACTGAAATATGCTCAAAAACTTTGTCTCTAAATGAAGTTTTAATATGCTTTTCATATTCGATATAGCAATTATATGTTAATACTGCTTGTTACTATTTATGATTTCCAGGAATAGAGGCTGAGATTTGGCATGCAGGATGTTTATTACGGATAAGCATATCTAACCTGCAACTATATTGCAGGTAATCCTGCAAGAGTTCTGGAGCTTTATAGCTCATCAGAGTGTTATGCGTTGGACTGAAATGTCCAAACCTTCATTTCTCTATATTTATATAACCACCAAAATCAGTCATAAAATGTGCTACTGCAGGAAATGAGCACCTGCGGGCAAATTGGCTTTCTAGAGCTGAGGTAAAGGCTGATGTTGTTAACAGTTTGAGGATGTGTGCTGTTAGAGCGGTAATTCGTCCCTCAAACAGGGGTCTTACTAGCAATATCAATGTCCAGTAAAGTCCACCTTTTAGCTTAGGTCTACTTCTTTATATCCATTCAGGGTGCAGCTTCTCTAGGATTCCGGTGGATCTCTATATGGGGGAAACACAGAAATAGTAAGATAGTTGAATAACCTACAGCCCTAGTCACTACAGCATTTCACTGATCTCAGAGTCACAACCAATAGTTATTGCCTTACTCAAATACCATCAATTCTAGATTTTCTTTATCTTCAGCCATCACCTCTGCTCGTCTTAGTGACATTACTAATGGTGGAAATCAGATTTTTATCCTTGAGGGGCTTGAGTTTCTGATCGCCAAGACTTTCTCAAGTACTTACCCATTTTGTGCTATAATTATTGGTCAGGAGAATGTAGTACATCAACTGAATGTACATATACTTTTCTCTGTCTTCACTGAGTAACAGTAGTCTTAAAACTTGGTGATTATCATCAGTTACCTGTGCCAAAGTGATGATTCCTCTCTTTGACTTTTTGTCCTTAGAAAAGGAACTTGCAGTGCTCAGGGGTCCACCTTAATTTTTAAGTCCAATGTGAATTTTGCTGAGTTTCCTAACAGAAGTATGTCACATGTGCAGACCTGGACCTATAGCACTGCAGAGACAGAATTATAGGTATCCATATGTTTTTTAATACACAGCAACATATGAGAATTTTGATTCAGTGTATATACTACATCCAAAAGATGGTGTCTCCAATTTGTATGGTATCATCTCCAAGCTGACAGTTCAACTGCAAATTCAGGAGATCATACTTATAAGCCATCAGGCCAATACAAATGGGTGGTATGGTATTTCATGCAACCAGTAGGTCCCATGTAACCTGACTTACTCTCATACCTCTTTTGCTGGTTCACTTTTTGTGGTTGCAGTTACCTATAGCCAACTGTGAACTGTAAATAACAAATGGAAAAATCCAGAACTAAATAATTCATAAGTTTTAAATTGTGCACTGTTCTGAGTAACATAATGAAATATTGCACCATCCCTTCTTGGATGTGAATCATCCCTTTGTCCAGCTTATTCACACAGTATATGTTCCCTGCCCTGTTCCTATGCAATGGAATTGCATAGAATTCCATTCCAGTGGATTAGCCATAAGCTCTCAGATCACTGTGCTGGCTGAGACCCAGCAGTTGTGGAAACCCATGCCTTCTGTCATTTACTACCAGAACAGATATTTGACCCTACGTGGATCAAAGGGCTCAACTATATAATTCTCCATGAAATGGACAGTTGGTCTCCTTGTGGAATAATGCCATATTGGGCATTAAATATTAGTCTCTGTTTCTGGGAGGTGGGTTATTCAGTATCAGATATATTTAAATGAAACTCAGTAAGTGGGAGTTCATGCTACTGGTCCCATGAGTAGCCTCCATCTCTCTCAATGTATCCACTCAGCTTATATTGCTAATGTGCCGATACTTGAAGGGCTAATGACTGAGGCTGTCTGAAACCAATTAGCGTATTATGTCTGTGGTGTATGCTTTATGCTGTGCATTGATAAAAAGACCATCACATTTTGTGTCCACTCCCTTATGTCTGCCCTATGCACATACTGTGTACAGATTCCAAACTTTCTTTTCCCAGAGTTATGACAAGTCACACAGGCCACTTGCCATTGCCCATGACATCATATATATTTTATCTTCAGGCCACCTTTCTTTTTTTGGAAACTAGATTGGCAGCTGGAGAGCATAAAGCTGTTCATTTGAAGAATTTTCTTTCACCATTGATTTTAAAGGCCATTCCTGAGTAAACGTGTGGTGAAACTGACATCCATTGTTGGCACATCCTTCAAGAAAGCTTCAGATTTTATTTACTCCATCACTGGTCAAACAGTCCTTCCTATGCCAGAGGTGGGAGCTGAGAGAGGGGTACTAGTACTAGTGGTGTATAACATGTGCATCTGGGCTACATGCTTATGCAAATTGCTTGTAAGCTCCGGTTCGCCAGAGGTATGACTTTTGTATTGTGCTGAGTTGCTGCTGAATGTGCCTGAAAATCATAAAAATTTACACACCTGACAATATCTTCTTGGGATCGTGAGACTGTTTCAGTGGCGTGGTCTCTTGCTATCCCATGACCAGGCACTGTATTAGGCCATTCTCATGCTTTTATAAAGGACTGCCTGAGATTGGGTAACTTATAAAGCAAAGAGGTTTTATTGACTCACAGGTCTGCATGTCTGCATGTAGGTTTCTCAGGAAAGCTACAATCACGGCGGGAGGGGAAGTAAACACATAAATTCTTCACATAATGACAGAAAAGAGAAGTGTTGAGCAAAAGGGGGGAAAGCCCCTTATAAAACCGTCAGATCTTGAGAGAACTCACTCGCTGTCATGAGAACAGCAGCATGGTGGTAACCACTCCCATGATTCAATTGCTTCCCACTGGGTCCTTCCCATGACACATGGGGTTATGGGAACTACAATTCAAGATGAGATTTTGGTGGGAACACAGTGAAACCATATCATTCCGTCCCTGGCCCCACCCAAATCTCATGTCTTCACATTTCAAAACAAAATCTTTCCTTCCCAACAGTCCCCCAAATTCTTAACTCATTCCAGCATTAACCCAAAAGTCCAAGTCCAAAATCTCATCTCAGACAAGGCAAGTCCCTTCTGCCTATGAGCCTATAAAATCAAAAGCAAGTTAATTATGTCCTAGATACAATGGGGATACAGGCATTGGGCAAATACACATGTTCCAAATGGGAGAAACTGACCAAAATGAAAGTGCTGCAGGCCCCATGCAAGTCCAAAATCCAGCAGGGCAATCAAATCTTAAAACTCTGAAATGACCTCCTTTGCTTCCATGTCTCACATCCAGGTCATGCTGATGCAAGAGGTAGGTTCCTATGGTTTTAAGTAACTCCACCCCTGTGGCTTTGCATGGTACAGCCTCCTTCCCAGCTGCCTTCATGGACTGGCATTGAGTGTCTTTGTCTTTTCCAGGTGCATAGTGCAAGCCGCAGGTAGATCTACCATTTTGGGGTCTGGAGGACAGTGGCCCTCTTCTGACAGCTCCACTAGTCAGTGCTCTACTGCGAACACTGTGTTGGAGCTTCAACTCCACATTTCCCTTCTGCACTGCCCTCACAGTGATTCTCCATGAGGGCTCTGCCTGCAGCAAACTTCTGCCTGGACACCCAGGCATTTCCATACATCCTCTGAAATTTAGGCAGAGGTTCCCAAACTTTAATTATTGACTTCTCTGTACCCACATGCTCAACACCACATGGACATTGCCCAGGCTTGGGGCTTGCACTCTCTGAAGCCACAGCCCAAACTGTACCTATGCTCCTTGTAGCCACTGCCTGGATGCAGGTCACCAAGTCTTGAGACTGCACAAAGAAGCAAGACCCTGGCCCTGGTCCATGCAACCATTTTTCCCTGCTAGGCCTCTGGGCCTGTGGTGGGCGGGGGGGGCGCCATGAAGACCTGTGACATGGCCTAGAAACATTTTTTACATTGTCTTGGTAATTAACATTTGGCTCCTCGTTATTCATGCAAATTTCTACAGCTGGCTTAAATTTCTCCACAGAAAATGGGTTTTTCCATTCTATAACGTCATCAGCCTACAAATTTTCTAAACTTTTATGCTCTGTATCCCTTTTAAACACAAGTTCAAATACAAAACTATATCTTTGTGAATACATAAAACTGAATGCTTTTAACAGCACCCAAGTCACATCGTGAATGTTTTGCTGCTTAGAAATGTCTTCTGTCAGATACCCTAAATCATGTCTCTCATGTGAAAAGTTCTACAGATCTCTAGGGCAGGGGCAAAATGCCACCAGTCTCTTTGCTAAAACATGGCAAGTCACCTTTATTTCAGCTCCCAACAAGTTCCTCATCTCCATCTGAGACCACCTCAGCCTGGATTTCAGAGTCCATATGACAATCAGTGTTTTGTTCAAAGCCACTTCAACATGTCTCCAGGAAGATCCAAACATTTCCCAATTTTCCTGTCTTCTTCTGAGCCCTCCAACTGTTCCAACCCCTGCCTGTTACCCAGTTCCAAAGTTGCTTACACATTGTTTAATATCTTTACAGCAGCTCCCTAATACCCAGTACCAATCTACTGTGTTAGTCCGTTCTCATGCTGCTATAAAGGAGTACCTAAGACCTAGTAATTTATAAAGGAAAGAGGTTTAATTAACTCAAAGTTCCACATTGCTGGGAAGGCCTCAGGAAACTTACAATTATGGCAGAAGGGAAAGCAAACACATCCTTTTTCACATAATTGCAGAAAAGAGAAGTGCCAAGCAAAAGGGGGAAAAGCCCCTTATAAACCCATCAGATCTCATCATAATTCACTCACTATCATGAGAACAGCAGCATGGGGGTAATCTACCCCATGATTCAATTATCTCCCACTAGGTCCTTCCCACAACACATGGGGATTAAGGGAACTATAATCAATATGAGATTTGGGTGAAGACACAGCTAAACCATATCAGGCAACTATGTCTCCAGCAGGGCATGCTAGAAATTGTTTCTCAAAAGACCTATAATACTTTGTTGCAGATAGCATGGCCTTATTCTAAAACCCCAGAAGCCTTTGTTGTAATTCTTTCACTAGCACTTTCAATGAGTTCCACAAGATATTTAATCCTGCCAGTACTGCTACCTCTAATATCACAGCATCTATGAGAACATATATGGATATGCTGCAGAGTTCTTTCCTATTTGGGGCCCACTTCACGTTACTAAAATTTTGTGTCACATAGTATGCTACTCTGGATGGTATTACCCAGTGTAGAAGGTACTGCTCTCAAGCCTGAAGAGAGCAGTTAGTACATTTTCTTAATCACGATTGGAGCTACAAACTGCCATTGTTTCTCCTTTACTTTGAAATGGATGTTCTAGCATGCTAATGATCACTAAACTCCTAAAAAATGTACTGATGTTGAAGTCTCCTGAATCTTTGTGGGATCTATCATTTATTGGAATGCGTGTATCTCAGCAAAACCTACAGTGAACTAGCCACTTGTTTGCTTATCTGACCCAATTAGCCCGTTGAATGAAATGAAGATTACCACTTCTGCATATTTTAGATCATGGAGAACAGAGCTATTTTTTTTCATTCCCTTGGAGTATAACACTATGTTTAAATTATTACTTTGGCTGAGATAAGGGGTAGTTCCAGTGGATGCTGCTATAAACTTAATGTTTTGGCCTTCCCATCCTCGAATTCCTATGTTACAATTCTAACTGCGAATGTGACAGTATTAGGAAGAAAGTCCTTTGGGATGTAACTAGATCATGAAGATGAAGACTTCATAAGGGAATTGATGCCCTTATTAGAAGAAAAGAGGGAGATAGACATAATGATGCATCAAGTCAACAAATATAAACATCAATGTTTTAACTAACATTCTTCAATAAGTTTGGATATTCCTTCATTCACCAGCATACATTCGTCTAAATAAATGACTATAGGAAACTTTGGGGAAGCATTTGTAGAATTATTACTATTGAAGTACTTTCCCCGATATTGCAGAGTTCTTCCTCCAGGATACCCAGCAAAATCTTCAGTCAGTAGGTTCTAGGTATGAAAACTGGCAAGATTTTGGAGACTTTTGTTTTTGCTTTTGGGGGATTAACTTCCCTAGCTACCTCATATTTCATCCCTGATTTTGTTTTGATAGTGTCCTTATTGGCTGCCCATTTATTTTTTCCCTAGGAGTGTTAAGTTTATTATCCCATCTCCATAATTTTCCATAGGGCAGTCCTCATCTGCAATTTAAACATGCTGCTGATATGAAATTTCAGGCCATCTATCTTCTGACAGGCAAACATTGCATTTTGCCATTATTGTTTTGGGATCCTATTATCCCCATTCTTGTCAGCTAATCTAATTCTGTAATGGTTACTTCCACTGAGGAATGAGAGTCACCATTGACATTTGAGTCATGTTAACACCCTTGTCACCAGCACATTTCTTGGGGTTTCAATAAATCATGCATTTTCTAGGCCATACCATGGACGTAATGCTGTGATGTATCTCCCACAGAGTCTTTTAGTCCTTTGCTAACCCATCAGCCATGGAACTTCTGGCATTTTTGCTGCACATAAATGGTCCAGACTTTTGTCCATATTTCTAAGAGAATTTGGAGAATCCTTAGCAGACTGTTAAATCGTACAACCTAGGATAGAGATTCTAATCAATAATCTCTCCCTTATGCTGATTTATTTGCCCCATCTCCCTTGATCAAACTTTCTCAGAACCCAATCTGTACATACTCCTCCACTCTATGCTGGTACATGCTAGTTAGGACTTACACCTTCATTGGGGAACAGGCTTGTTCTTCCTTTATCAGGCTCAGAATATTCTCAATTGGGCTATGATAAACTTAATTTAGTTTTAGATCTAGTAGCCAGAAGCAGAGGTGTTGGCAGATCCTAAGGAGATACGTGTTTTCTTATCGGGGAGAGCCTTCCTTATTGTCTTCAATAAGTTAGAGTGATAGTGCTTGATAAACAGGATCAAAGTGTTCAGGTAATTCACAATGTTGTGAGGAATCCCCTAAACATATCTTTATTAAATACCAGGGACCCTCTTTGTCCTAACTGAGGCCCTAATATGCTATAGTTGACATAGCATTGATGAGGCATTCACCTTTCTCCAGCGTTTGCTCTCTCTATTAAATCCTTACCCTCATCCTCAGCTTTCAAAGCCTCTTTCTATTCTATCAAGGATATCTTTTGACTTTCAAAATTGACATTTACCTCTCTACCAATAACCAGAAGCATTTTTTTTCTTTTGTATCAATGGTGTTTAGCCATCCAATTCAATTGCCCTTATCATTATAATTTCCTTGTAATTGTGATATTCCTAATAATTAGCACCAGCTGGTACAGGCCTTCTACCTATTCAACATCACAATTTACCACTGGTAAACATTTTCACAATTGGAATTTATGCCAAGGGCTTTCTAAGTTCAATCAACTAATATTGATAAGGTCCTCATTTCCAAACAGGAACAAGTGAAGTTATCCACCTTGCAAACTCTGTCTCGCTGCCTGCTTTCTCAGACTACTCCTGGTATCAACTGTTGTAGCTGTGCTATCCAAATACAAAGGATAAGATGGAGTTTCATGGGCAGACTATTAATTAGGGCTAAAAACCTGTGTAAAGAAAGAGATGGAAGCAGTATGGAGTAGCAGGAAAAAATCCTTCAGTTCTGCAGGCCTAACAAGCTTCAGTGGTCACCACGAAGGAAGATTCATGGTCCATCAGGATAGTCTTCCCTAGATCAGTTTACCAGGACTTTATAACAACAGCTTCATGAGTCATTGGATATAGATCACACTAGCAAAGATATGGCACAATGCTGCCAGTCTCTCTGCTAAGAGTGACTTTTACTTCAGTTCCCAATAAGTGCCACATCTCCATCAGAGACAACCACAGCCTGACTTCACTGTCCATGTCACTAATGACACTTTGATCACAACCATTCACCAAACCTCTAGGAGGGTCCAAACTTTCCCTCATCTTCCTGTCTTCTTCTGAGCCCTCCAAACTGTTCTAACCTCTGCCTGTTACCCAGCTCCAAAGCTGCTTCCACATTTTCAGATATCATTATAGCAGTGCTTCACTTCTCAGGTACCAATTTTCTGTATTAGTCCATCCTCACTTTACTTTAAAGAACTACCTGAGACTGTAATTAACAAAGAAAAGAGGTTTAATTGATTCACAGTTTCATAGGCTGCACAGAAGGCATGACTTGGGAGGCCTTAGAAACCTGACAATCATGGTGGAAGGCAAAAGGGAAGCAAGCACATCTTCATGTGGTGGCAGGTGAGAGAGAGAGAGAGAGAGAGAGAGAATGAGAAATCCTACACACTTGTAAACAACCAGATCTCATGAGAATTCACTCATTATCATGAGAACAGCAAGGGAGAAATCCACCCCCAAGATGTAATCACCTCCCACACTCAAAATCACAATTCAACATGAGATTTGGGTTGGGACACAGAGTCATACCATATTAGTAAGATTAAAGCTTTCCCCAAAATGTCTTTATTAAGAATGGTTCTGGGAAATATTTTCTGAAACTTAGCCTCATCAGCCTTATCAGCATTCCTCTCCCTGTTGTGAAACGTTTCTTCTGTGACTTTCTGGAGCAAAACCATGAACAGAAATAAAGAGAATATGAATAAAAAAGAAGTGTACTTTTAGGTTGTACAAATCACATTTGGAGTGACTTTTCAAGATTTTCATCATTTTACATTGTACATTCTCATTAAGAACTACCTCAATTCATGTCAGTTGATTCCAATGTAATAGTCGCTGTTGATTTGAAGAATACCAGTGGACAATTATTCTGGTCTTAAAATATTTATAAATTATTATTTAATGAGGGAAGACACATGTATATATAAAGTGGCTAATATACTTTACACACATATACACATATGTATATTTAAAGTGGCTTCATAGTGTATAATATACACGTGTGTGTATATGTATATGTGTATATATATATTATATATTATATATATATGGTTGGCTCTGGCTTGAATTCATTGTTCTCTCATAAGAATTTTCCTGGAATAAGATACACACCAATTTCCCCTAGCATCATAGAAGAAAAGTGTTCTGTTTCACAGGGTATAGCAATCAAATATTTTACCAAATATTTTGTCACTTCTACAAACGGGTCTCTTATCTATCAGCCTGAGAATTTAGGATACTCACTCTACAGTACCTTACCTAACCAATCAAATAAATCACATTTTAGGTTCTGTTACTTGTAACAGTCACTTCTGGTATCAAAATATCTATCAGGATTGTATAACCTGCAAATAACATTAAATCCTACAATAGTGGCTTCAAGCAATAGTTAAATAGCTATTTATTTTAGACAGTAAGTTGTCTAGGGGTATGCTAGGTATTTAAAATAAATAATATTTTTCATAATATTGATTTAATATTTATATTAAAATATTAAATCTATATTTATTTACTATTTATATTAAAATAAATAATATATAATTATTTGTTTTATACAGTAAGTTATCTAGGGGTGTGCTGGATATTTCAAATACTTGGATAGTCCAAACCTTACCAGAAAATAACAGTCATTTCATCTTCTGGTGACTCACTTCTAGCAATGTAGATCTTCCTCTTGATGTTTGCCATACTAGAATCAAAAATGGAAGCAATGCCTTTTGCAACTTTTGTCTTATTTATCAGAGAAAGGAGAAAACTGAATGAAACAAAAAGAGCAGAGTAATAAAGAAAGAATAATTAGAAAAAGACAACTTTTATTTGTGATGACTTCTGCCTATACGGCAAAGGCCAAAAGTATCATCCAAATTAGACCCAACAATAAAGGCAAATGAGTAGAAAGGGCTGTAATTTTGTGAATGGGGATTTGTCTAGCTGGCACTTGTATAGCATTTACCTAAGGAAAGAAATTTCAAATTTTGTAACTTTATGAAAGAGATGAATTTCAAAGAAATTTCAAAAGTAAAGCAAAGAAATTATAAGATGTATAAGGTGATTTTTAATATCACATTCCTAAATCACTTAATTATTTTAAAAATGTAGAAGTAAAATTTGTATACATTCTGGCAATTTAATGACACTTGTATCTGAGTTTGTAAGAATCCTATGGTATCAAGAAAATGCTTAGAGCCCAGTCCTGTGCACGTCACCAAGAAACAGGTTAAGATTTCAGAAAATTTCAAAACAAATTCAGTCTATGGGGGAGGATGACAAACTATGAAAAGCTGGAGATGCTTTCGGAGAAACAAATGTCTAATTCAGAAGACAGATACCTAAATATTTGAATTACAACTGTTAGTAGGCTGTGAAATCAATTTAGTGAATTTTAACTGGGATAACCAAATAATTTAATATACAACATGAAACATTTTACAGAGAAACATAAATGGTACAAATAATTATGTAGAATTAACAAAGATAAGCCTGAATTTCCTAGATACACTCATTATGGTCAGTCTAGCCATAACCAATATTTTTAAATGATATAAAAATTAGAATGGGACATTTTAAGATGGCCGAATAGGAACAGCT
>NW_012122487.1:11713507-11728003 GCF_000951035.1 Colobus angolensis palliatus
TTTTCCTGGTGCTTCTGAGGAAATTTCCCTTTATTTCTTTTATGTAATTTTTATTTGTAAATTAAAAATAACTTTACAAATAAAAATTAAATATAAAAAAAAAATTAGAATGGAATAGAATACAAAGAAAAATGTTAAAGTATACCACACTCATAGTAAAGATGCAGTTTTATGATTTTATTATTTTTGGTACCTATTGACTATACTTTTCTGTAGAGTCACAAGCAAAATCTTTGAAAGCCCCTGGGCCAGAGTACAGCCACAAGAACTTGCAAGAGATTCAGAGGAAGAAATGTAATTTAAAACTTCTTAAAGGCCCAGCCTTTGGGGCTATAATTTCTCTCAAATAAAGGAAAATTATTGGCTATGGTTGAATTCTTAAGTAGTTTAGAATAAACTATTAACAATGTTAAAAATTGGAGGACCTCATCAGCCAGGTTTTTGAGCATCTTCTGAAGGCTAGAGAAGAGATTACTGTGAATTTAATGAATCTAAGCAGCATCAATACAGATTCTCAGCCATGTCCATAACTCTCTTGAGGAGCAGAATCAGGCACATTCAGAATAGGTGTGTGCAGGGTAAATTTGAGTGTCATTTACTGAACCACCAAAAGTAGCTTACCTTTTTTCAGCAACTGTAGATATTGAAGAATAATATGGAAGAAAGTGATCTCTTACCTACTATGACTAAGAGAAGCCAGACAAATAAGTGACAATTTTAGTTACATTGTCTTTATACCTGCTAGATAAGGTAGAAGAGGGCTCACCATAAATTTACAACTCTTTGCTGCTGGAGTGGCTGAGACTTAATTTAACCCAACACTCTTTTCTCTGAAGTCAAATCTAAACACTTGAAGGTTTATATAGAACCAAACTCTGCGTGTGGGTGTTATCCATTTCCCATCATCTCATTTCCATGCCTGCAAGTGTTGAGCAATACTGGTTGGCATGTCCTGGTTTCAGACGTTGATCAAGAAAAACCACTTGGTATGTGATGTCTCCAGTAGACACCTATGCATGATGTTTGAGGACAATGAAATAATTCAACTGTGTCTTCTACTGCTCTGGGTCATTAAAATCTCCATGCCTAGATACTCTCCAAAGAGCTGGGAAAAAAATTAAAAGCACAGAAACTTTAAGATATATTCGTACAGATCTACATTCTAGTAATTCTAAAACAGGTTTGGAGAAGGGATAGGATTGTTTGAGAATTGCTATGTTCTAGCAATTCTCTCTCTTCTCCAAACCTAAATTTGAGGAACAGGAAGGGGAATGAAATCTCTCCCTCTTTAAAACATCAACTCTTTTGACTAAATAAATGAGCCCTGTGATATTTCACTTTAGAGACTTAAATCATGAAAATTACTTCGTTTCTTCTTTGTACTCTGTCATATCACTCCTTTGAGGGGATGAAAACAGAAAGCAATACAAAAAAGGGAAAGTGGCTAAGAGGAAAAATAGGAGATATTTATTTGTATTTCAGAATGTTTTGTATATATTTAAAATATGTGTATTTGTAAAATTATATATCACATGCTATATATTTTATTCTAACTTCTGGCTTCAAGCAATCCTCCCACCTTGACCTCCCAAAGTGCTGAGATTACAGGTGTGAGCCACACACATAGTCTACCATATATTTTATAACTAGATTTATAAAATAGGATCATCTATAATATGTTGTATATATTGAGAACTAGGTAATTGTAAAATAAGATTATAATGTGTGTCTTGCAGTTGCACTTTTTAAATTAACAATATTTATCATTGTCTGTAAGAAGTATAGAAATAACTGATTAAATATGGTACTCATTTGAGAAATACAAAATATTTATTTAAAGCTTGATTTTTTCAATAACAATAGATTCTCAATAAATATATATCAAAACAATAAATGCATATATGATGAACTTTTGGTTGGCTTTCTGTATTAATTTCATAAACTTTGCTACTGTGGAAATTTCGTTCTAACCTTTATTTTTTCAACACACTTCAAAATAATTTTTCTAAAGTTGGGGTTAGAAATTTTATTTTTATTTCCATTTTCCCTCCACTTTATGATGAAAAGAAGTCTGAATTGCTGTGAATTGCTCATTAGATAATTGCTGGATATCTAATTGCAAAATCCTACTTTGTTCCTGTTTTAATTATTCCAACAAAAGTCCACTAAAATATTTTATGTCACTTATTGTTTGATGTGTTGGTGATACAGAATTTTTAAAATTACATTGTATTTATAATTCTAAAAATTCAGAATTGTTTATGGAAGACTTATCAAAAAATAATTACATTGTAGCACAATATATGTCCACAGAGGATGTGAAAAGTTCACAATCTCAGGGCTGCTTTCTCTCATCAAAATGCTGCAGCTGAACTGCAGCTATTTTTGGTGTTCTTCTATTTGATACTTACTCCTATCACAGAATTCTTTAGCTATGTGAGAAGGGTCATGTAGTCTTCTGGTCCAGGTTTTAATTTTATGCATAGTTTCTTACTTCTATATTACACTTTCTTTCCAGAAGGCTTGCAGCGGCACCCAAGCTGCAAAACTAGGTGTCCTATTCCCAAAACTTGAATTTTATGATGTAACTTTCCTGTGCCATGTTCGTCTCTAGTTGTATCATATGGTCTGTCCTGTCACTGAAACTTTTTTCTTGCTAGTGAGGGGCATGGGGGTGCAGATGACCTAGGACAGGCAGGGTCTATAGGAAAAAAATGACAAAAGATATGTAATATAATTTACCTTAACTCCTCTTTTCCTGTATTGTGTCATCAAGGGGGTGTAGAAGATAATAGGACAAAGTTATGTCAACAGCTTAGAAGTGCAAGTGAAGTGGGTGACCTTAACGGCAGGAATTTATTAACTTATGTTCGTCTCCGATAGGAACATGTCATTTCCCATAAAAAGGGTATTTAGGATGACTCCCATCCCAGGAGAATGCTGTGTAAAATGCTATAGTGCAAACAAGGAAGAGATGGCTATCTTGTGGTGTCAGGGGAGATTTTGCAAAGCTGAATCCTAAAGAAAAAGCAGCAGTCTATCATTTTTAAGGTTAAAAAGGATTGTACAAGTAGAGATAACGTGGATACGAATACATGGAATTATGGCAGGGCATAGAGTCGTCTCATTTTGAATAGAAACCATGGGAAGAGGTAGAGGGAGAAGAGAAGAAAGGTGGTAGGAAATCAATTCAAGTAATAGACTGACTGCAGATTGTGAATGATACTGTGTCTAATGCTAAATTTTTAGGGCTAGATTCTTGACATAGTGGCGAGCACTCAGTAATTAAATTTATTCTTTCTAATTTCAGTGAAAACAGCACGAAAAGATGATGTTTTAAAAAATGATATATTTGAGGTCTTCCGTGATTGCATCTAATTTAATCCTTAGCAATGTTTGTAGAATAATTACTGTTTTAGCTTAGTATGCAGTGGCTCTCAGAGCTGACGGAATTTGTTTCAAAATAAGCTTTCAGGGCTCATCTTCAGAAAGAATTATGCCAAGAGTTTTATCAGTCTGCTTCATTTTTTGTTTAACATCTATGAGACTCTATGGAAAGTCTCAGGGATATAGGATATTAAGAGCTTACATCATTGTCAGTAAAATTCTCTTTTACATTTCTAGAGCCTATTCAGTATGTATCTCCCTTCAGGACACAAAAGAAATAACCTTGCTATTTCCTTGCTGGGTGACCTACAGTAAAATTTTTTTCTAAGTTTTTAATTTGTAGCAAGTGTTAGATGAATGGATTAGAGTCAGAGGTGTGATCAGGCAACGGTTTTACTAGAGCTCCGTTTAATTTACCTAAGTTTCATTATACATCCTAATGCCTTAGAGTAGTTTCAGTTCCATGGTATTAACTCCTCTGCCTCCTGTTAACAAGACATTTTATATTGAATCATCTATAGAATGAAATCATGAACTGTATTGCTAAAAGATAGAAGAGTTTTCATGAGATCCAGATGGCAGTCATTTTCCAGTTTGCAAATTGAGTCCTAAAGATTGCAATAATGATGTCATTTCTATCCATATAAGTATCTGTGCCACAGCCATACCTCACAATGTGGCATTGGACAAGAATGCATTAACAAAGTCTGCCTACAATAGCAGTCACACTTCTACCTTCCCTGCAATGATGACATTCCTGAAAATAGCCTGTCAAAAAGAAGACAAAGAGTTGGGAAAACTTTATGGCAAATTTAACTGAGAAATAACTGTTTTCTACATCAAGAGAATTGCCTGATAAATGTTTTGCAGAATTTAAAAGTCATTCCAAAATTAGTTTCAAAGAACTGGCTGCAAATGACAGTCGCCAAATGTGTTTTTTCCTTCTTTTTCGTTTTCTCCCTGTCATTGCCGACTCAGAGCATTAAGAAAATCTAACGCTGAAAGGACTACTCCTGTGAGATGTGAAAATAATTATATGTTCTGCCTGAACTGATAGGCAGAGAAACATTCCATCTCAGATTCTGCAAAGCATGTCAATTTCAAGTTTGCGTGTTTTCTGTTTCTACTACCTACCACTTGGAGAGGCAGTGATTGGAAAACAAAAGCATTCTCTTTACAGCAAGGAACCTTGAAAATTGGATAGATGGCATTCTTCCCCACTTTTCATGTAAAGTACATGAAAAGTGAAGTTATTTCTCACTGTAGGTTTTAAGGTGGGTAATAGAAACAGTTTTGCAAATCTGAGCTTCGATAATTTGACTATAACAAGTTCTATTGTATTAACAGAATGTTAATAATACATATTTATGGACTCAATGTGAGTCAGAAAAATTGACTCAAGAGTTGAATTGCATGAAATTAACCTGGTTTCTCATTGGCTTCAATTTTAAATTCCAAGTTGATTTCCCATTGAAAAGAAATACCCCATAGAGCAAATTAAAAACATCTGAAAATGACCCAGCTTTTGTAGACAGTTTGATGCTGTAATGCCAGTGGTAATTTTGCAAAATTTCCATTACTTTCCAAAATTTCAATATCTCATTCTCTGCTGTTGAAAGTTTTAAGCCTCACTCTGGCTTTTTACCATGTCTGATAAACCGTAGGATTTTTTCTTTTCAGCCTAGATTCAACTATTCCTCTCCTACTTTTTTTCCTTTTAAAGTCTTATACAGGTTAAGTATGACTTAAATACACAAATAGCATCAGTTACCAAAAAAAAAAAAAAAGAAAGAAAATAGTTTTCCTTTTGGCATGGGATGAGAACAAACTGATAAATATGAGTTTCTTAATGACATTTTTCTGATTATAGCAAGAATACATCTATTATATAGAAAAATAGATGTATTCAGGAAGGCATTAAAACAATTCCTCTCATAATGCCTCTACCCATAGATATGCACTGACTAACATTTTTGCACATTTTCCCATAGTCTTTTAGAAAAAATAATGTACAGTTTGTGCAATTTCTCTCTGGATAAAATACATATTTTTATTTTTGCCTTTTTCCCCCACTAGTGATTTTTGAGCTTTTTTCATGTTATTAACTAGATATAAATATATGAATGTCTATTATTGAATCCTATAAAACTCAGATAATCAATTTTCCATTTTTCAAGTGTTTAAATATTTAGGTGTTTTTCAAATTATTAGCATAATGTGACATAGATGCCTCCTTATTTCTCATTAATATTAGAATCAAATGAACAAATAACAAAAAATATATGCTTCCTAAGTCTCTGTGTCAAATAATGTGGAAGTTACAATATACTCCTCAAGATTTTGGTTTGCTCCTGGGTCTTACATTGACATGTTTTCTCATGTCATGTCATCTAATTTTCCCTCTATTCTCTCAATTTCAGTGATCTCTTGCCCTTAGTAACCAACCTTTTACTTTCCACACATTTCCCCAAACCTGAAGAAAGCAATCTCGTTCTCCAGAGCATCAGCGGCACAATATTATTCTATGTTGGTGATTTCTGTTTAGGGAGTAGAGACAGAGATGAGGATTACATAATGGCAGATAAAATTATTTGAAACTGAATGCTATGTATTGTTGCAAAAAATTTTCTCAAGAACTCCCACAACGGGGACTTTCTCACTTGTCAACAGTCTTCCCCAGGCTCCCTGCAATCCCAGCATCCCCCCATGGGACCAGATATATAGTATCTCTCTCTCCCTCTCTTGATTTTCACCCCTTTATTTTTCCAATCTTCCCTTTCATCTTTTTTTCTTTTTCTCTTGGGTAGTCTTGACACTCAAAACCTCACATTTTATTACACAGAACAAATTAGTACTGCCTATATGTTATTTGCACCCAGGTGTCCCATCTTTCTCTACCAAAAAGTCCATCAAAATCTATTAAAGAATTGTATTTTGTGCTGTTTTATTGAAATAACTACTTATTCTACCATACAGACTTGCTATGTTACTACTAAGAAGGCAGAAATAGCCAGTGTCAGCTATTTAATAACATATTTTTACAATATAGGTAAAACAAAATAATTTTATCAACACACAAAAATGACAAAAATCTTCAATTACTTCTTTAAGAGAGATTAGTGTAAGGGAAATTATTGTATCAACATAAAAACAGATTCTTTGCATTAAGAAATTTTGTCAGAAATATAACAATTTATACTTTTATCACTAATAAATAGTTGACTAATTATAGTGTTATCAGTAAAAATAGTTACCACTATGATGTGTTTAAAAAGAAATGATTCATGAATTTACATTTCTATGTCACTTCTACAGAGCCTGAAATTATGTGTTTCGTGTCTCCTTGTGAATTTCTTGCCTGTGTCTAATACTTGCATGTCCAATGAGAACAGTATTACCACTCAGAACATTAATTCAATTACTCTGAATTTGATTGGGCATTTTTTAATGGAATGTTGGATTAGAATGTTGGATTGGAAAGTGTTGATTGGACATATTCCTAGTGGAATGTTGGATTGGAAAGTGATGACAACGTATCTTGTGAATAAACTGACCATTTAGTAGTATTGCTGTACTAGCTGGAAGTAATTTCTCCATTTTCCTTTATCTTTGTCTTTCTTCCTGAGAATGCAAATAGGAGAAAATCTGTGTGTTTTTCTCCTACCGATTCTGTGCATGGACAGTGCAGTTAAATCAGAAACTCCTACCCAGGGAAGCAAAGTCTTAGCTGGGAGGAGTAATACAGGGAGCAAAAGGCAAATGTGGCAAATGGGAGAAGAAAGGGAAAGGAATAATAATGACACAGGGAAGTATATCATCATTCTTTTTCCAAACAGCATTTGAATTCAAGAGAATAACACTCTTCACTATTTCTCTCAAACAGAGTGTCAACAACCGGGAATCATTCAGATATTCTGACCCTCAAGGAAGTAAATTGGATTGAAGTTAATGCACAAATTTTACCGGAGTATTTTTTATTTGGGTGTTTTGGAGAAAAGAGAAAGAATCATAAACAGCATCCCTTGCTAAGTTGATTGCATAATACTAACTGGTAACTTCAAATTATAGTAAGCTGGTTATGTTTGCCATATTAGTTCTTTTATACCCTTGAGAAAAATCTCAGTTTTTGTCTATACAGGGTATGCAACTGAGAGGCGCCAGCAACTGATACATTGAGTGCTTTCAAGCAGTATAAAGTTCTTTTGAGGCAATTTCTTGAGTGCAAAGGCTACATGACACCCCTATCTGCAGAAGTCACTGTAACTATTTTGACTACAGCAGATAATAATGTGAATGGAATGTTCTATAAGCAGGCGTTCACGGGATCAGAATCGTGTCCAAGCATGGTATGGTTAGAAAATACCATTGCTGGCAACTTTTCCCTGGAACCTTACAAAGGCCGTTTATGGTAAGCCTGATGCCTGCTCATAAGGAGCTGCATACAAGAGTTGAATGTGCTCAACTGACACTGCCCTGAGAGATAAGAAGATTTCTGTGTAAACACAGTGTACTCAAATTGCACCCACATCATATCAAATATATTCAGTGGCAATCACATTTGTGGTAACTTAACCTACATTGAACCCTGATTGGGAGCAATGAGACCACTAAGGTTTTAATGCAGAATGGACTTCGAGGGAATGAATTCCCTGAAGTGATCCATATCTGTAGAACCTTGTATCCTGTGACAATGTCTGTCTTCAGTACACAGATAAAGCATTTTATAAAGGTTAGCTATTACCATTTAGGCAAAAATACTTTTTCCTAATTTATATTTTATCCAAGATATCTCATGCTCATGCTCAACTTTTAGGCATATTGTTTCATTAAACACACACATACAATTATGTGCAAGAAACTTTTCTAAGTACCTTGCAAATATTAACACATTTAATCCTCATAGAACCCCTAAGAAATAGGCACTCATCATCCCATTTTACGGTTGAGGAAACTAAGACACAGAGAAGCGAAAGACTGTTTTAGCTTTTCCAGCCAGTGAGTGGTTAATCCAGCTTCAAACCCAGAACGTCTGCCTCCAGAGTTTGCTTTCAATCTCTGTCTTTACATCGTTTCTCGTTTTGTCTTACCTTGATCGTTCATCCCCATTTAGCTTCTCATACAGTACTCATTCCTAAGTTCATATCTCCCTTCTTTTAGCTTTCCACTTTGGACATGCATGACTCTGTATCTAGTTTTCTGAAGTAAAAGGTCACTTCACTTCAGGATATTTTCATAGCTACATATCTAATCCTCCAGCCAAAAGGGTGGTTTGCTGTGACAAAATACATAAACCAGAGGGTTAAAAAATCAACATTAACATATAGGGTGATGCAGAGGTTGCCCTTGAATACTCAGATATTTTTATAAGGGTGGAAACTGTGTATTCTTGCCAGGACGCTTAGTCCAAGTGCTATAACCAGACCATTATTTTACCTGGTAACCACGACAGTCTGTTCATGTTTGCAAATATTGCACAGAAGTATGGATAGTGATCATATTTTAAATACAGAACTTTTCTGAGATTTGAAAATATGCTAAAATTAAGGATAGGTCTGAAAGTTTGGACAGGGCTTTCTTTACTTGATTAAACTTCACTCCCTGAACATCTCTTAAATGTCATCAAAATGGGACTGGGCGTGGTGGCTCATGCCTGTAATCCCAGCACTGCGGGAGGCCGAAGTGGGCAGATCACCTGAGATCAGGAGTTCGAGACCAGCCTGGCCAACATGGTGAAACCCCACCTTTACTAAAAATACAAAATTAACCGGGCATGGTGGTGCGTGCCTGTAATCCCAGCTGCTCGGGAGCTGAGGCAGGAAAATCACTTGAACCTGGGAGGCAGAGGTTGCAGTGAGCCGAGATCGTACCATTGCACTCCAGCCTAGGTAACAGAGCAAGACTCCGTCTCAGAAAACAAAACTTAACAAAACAAAAAACGTCATCAACACAGCAATAAATTTTTTCCAAAGCTAATAATCAATTGTATGGCTAGAAGATGTACACAGGAAAATGGTACTTTTTCTTTCACAGAGTCAACCTACAACTAACAACCAGTTACAGCTATGTGGTAAGTTAAACAGTTTTTTTACTCTCTGAGTCTACCAACCACACTTTCAATTAGTATGTAAAAGACCTAGACATCTCTATTCACTGCCTATCACTTCGGTACCTAAAACAAGTATTAGTTTTGTAGTAAGGAAATATATTTGCTACAATACCTCTTGTGATAACTCCTTTATAAGAATTCTCTATGCTAATCCACTTAAAACACTTGTCTCACTGTCAGAAAAACTGTTGCTTATCAACCAAAGTTTTAAATTCTCTATGGTGCTACCAGCTGGTTCTGACAACCACTCAGTAATCTAAAGACTTAAAGAACTTCTGATAAAATTTCAAGGAGACTATTTCGTATATTTATCAGCAATGCAAGAAAAATGATAGTTAATGTCACGAACCACAGAAAGACATAGTCAATGATATGGTTTGGTTGTATCTCTGCCCAAATCTTACCTTGAATTGTAATAATCTCCAAGTGTCAAGGATGGGGCCACGTGGAGATAATTGAATCACGAGGGCAGTTTCCCCCATACTGTTCTCGTGGTAGTGAATAAGTCCCATGAGATCTGATGGTTTTATAAATGGGAGTTTCCCGGCAAACGCTCTCTTGCCTGCTGCCATGTAAGATGTCCCTTTGCTCTGCCTTCCTCTTCTGCTGTGATTGTGAAGCCTCCCCAGCCATGTGGAATGCAGAGTTTATTAAACCTGTTTCCTTTATTAATTACCCAGTCTTGGGCATGTCTTTAACAGCAGCATGTGAAAAGACTGATATAGTAAATTGGTACTGGTAGAGTGGGATGCTGCTGTAAAGATACCCAAGAATGTGGCAGTGATTTTGGAACTGCGTAACTGGCAGAGGTTGAAACAGTTTGGAAGGCTCAGAAAAGGACGGGAATATAAGGGAAATTTAGGAACTTCCTAGATACTTATTGAATATCTTTTACCAAAATGCTTACAGTGATATGGAGAATGAAGGCCAGGCTAAGGTGGTCTCAGATGGAGATGAGAAACTTGTTGGGAACCGGAACAAAGGCGACCCTTGCTATGTTTTAACAAAGAGACTGGTGGCATGTTGCTCCTGCCCTAGAGATCTGTGGGACTTTGAACTCGAGATGATTTTGAGCATCTGGTGGAAGAAAGTTCTAAGCAGCAAAGTGTTCAAAAGGTCTTTGGTACTGTTAAAAGAATTCAGTTGTATGTATTCAAAAAGATATGATTTGAAATTAAAACATGTTGAAAAGGGAAGCAGAGCCTGAAATTTCAGAAAATTTGCAATCTGACATTGTGATAGAAAAGAAAAACCCATCTTCTGAGAAGAAATTCAAGCCAGCTGCAGAAATTTGCACAATTAACCAGGAGCCAAATGTTAATTGCCAAGAGAATGGGAAAAATGTCTTCAGGCCGTGTCTCAGAGTTCTTCATGGCAGCCCTCCCATCACAAGCCAGGAGACCTAAGAGAGAAAAATAGTTTCCAGGGCTAGGCCCAGGACCTTGCTGCTTTGTGCAGTCTCGGGACTTGGTGTTCTGTGTCTCAGCCATGGCTAAAAGTGGCCAACAGAGAGTTCAGGCCTTAGCTTCAGAGGGTGCAAGCCCCAACCCTTGGAGGCTTACATGTTATGTTGAGCCTGTGGGTGCACAGGAGCCAAGAATTGAGGTTTGGGAGCCTTCACCTAGATTTCAGAGGATGTGTGAAAATGCCTGCATGTCTAGGCAGAGGTGTGCTTCAGAGGCAGAGTCCTCATGGAGAACCTATGCTAGGGCAGTGCAGAAGATAAATGTGGGTTTGAAGCCCCTATGCAGTGTCCGCTGGAGCACTGCCTAGTGGAGTTGTGAAAAAAGGGCCGCCATCCTCCAGATTCCAGAATGATACATCCACTGACAGCTTGCACTGCATGCTTAGAAAAGCTGCAGACTCAAAACCAGCCCATAAAAGCAGCCAAAAGTGGGGCTATACCCTTTAAAGCCACAGAGGTGGAGTTGCCCAAGACCATGGAAACCCACCTCTTGCATCAGCATGACCTGGATGTGACACATGAAGGCAAAGATCATTTTGGAGCTTTAAGGTTTGACTCCCCTGCTGGATTTCAGACTTGCATGGGGCCTTCAGCCCCTTCATTTTGGTCAATTTCTACCATTTGGAATGGCCATATTTACCTAATGCCTGTGCCCCCATTATATATAGGAAGTAACTAACTTGCTTTTCATTTTACAGGCTCATAGGCAGAAGGTACTTGCCTTGCCTCAGATGAGACTTTGGACTGTGGCCTTTTGAGTTAACGCTGAAGTAAATTAAGACTTTGGGGGACTACTGGGGAGGCATGATTGGTTTTGAAATGTGAGGACATGAGATTTGGGAGTGGCCAGGGGCACAATGATATGGTTTGGTTATGTCTCCACCCAAATCTCACCCTGAATTTTAATAATCTCCATGTGTCAAGAGCAAGGCCAGGTGGAGATAACTGAATCATGAGGGCAGTCTCCCCCATACTGTTCTTGTGGTACAGAATAAGTTTCATGAGATCTGATTGTGTTATATATGGGAGTTCCCCTACACAAACTCTCTTGCCTGCCACCAGGTAAGATGTCCCTTTGCTCTTCCTTTGTCTTCCAACATGATTGTGAAGCTTCCCCAGCCACATGGAACTGAGAGTTCATTAAACCTCTTTCCTTTATAAATTACCCAGTCTTGGGTTTGTCTCTATCAGCAGTGTGAGAACAGACTAATACAGTTACTTTCCATAAATTATCTGCCAACGCTGAGAAATTAGAGAATTAAAGCCTGACCTCCTTCAAGGTAATGGCATAGTCACTCCAGTGACTACTTTTTTTTCCTCCTAGCAAGTTGGTTCAACCCACCGACCATGGACCACATGCAGCCCAGGAGGGTTTTGAGTGCAACCCAACACAAATTTGCAAACTTTCTTAAAATGGTATGAGGGGTTTTTTTTGTGATTTTTTTTTTTTTTTTTTTTTTTTTTTTAGCTCATCAATGATTGTAAGTGTTAGTATATTTTATGTGTGGCCCAAGACAATTCTTTTTCTTCCATTGTGGCCCAGGAGATCCCAAAAAATTAGACAGCCCTGTCTTAGAGATTTACTCTATATCATCACTTCCTATAATTCCAAGTCCACCTTTCTCTGTGTGCATTTTTTCTATCCCCATATTTTTGTCATATCCATTCTATGTTGAGACCCCTTACTGCCTGTAACCTGCCCAATGACTAAGAACACATATCTTATGTGTGCTGTAGAACTACCATGTTCCTCCTGTGATGATATCATTCCAAAGTACCTGAGAGGAATATGAACCAGGAGAGCAACTACTAGACTATATACATCACTTTAGAAAAGTAACAGAGCACACCAGGGCCTTGGAACAGGAATACATAAACCTAAGTCCCAGCATTGTAATCATCTGGAGACAGAATCTATTCTGTCCTGGCTCTTAAAAAGCATATATGAAACAAAACTAGGTGTGTTATATGATTTTGTTGTCTTTAGAGATCAAATAGTCTATTACCTATTCAAAACTACTCTTTTTCTTGCCTTCTCTGGTCCATCAGGATATCTCATGAATATAGTATTAACTCTTAACTGAAAAATTAACAAATAAATATGTTGATACTTCCTCTTTGGTTCCATGAACTGAAATTTTGAATAAGAGGTTCTTTGTCAGAAGAAGGAGATTAAAAAGGCTTAGCTGGCACTGCAGGATGATCTTAAGAAGTCTGGAATTAATGGGAGGCCTGACTCTATCCCAGTAAGGCTATGATTGCTATGCTGTGATTCAAGGCAAATATCCAGGCACTCATCTAAAGAAATACAACAGGCAGATCAGTGTTGTTATTATTAAAAACCAAGAGAAGCAACTTTAATTGTCAATGAGCCATTTTAAGGGGAAGACTGGTATATATGTATAAAATAAAATGAAATTTTTCTACCATTATTATTTTTCTTTCTTTTAGGAAGGCCACGTGGTCAGTACAGAGGCAAAGAACAGAATAGATGTTATTATGTATAATGATATCATAGTGGACTATTTTACTTTCATTTTCTCTGTCGTCTTTAATCTTATCACAATGCATTTAGAGTTAATGCTCTCATGTCAAAACTGAAAAAAAATGTCTGGCAAAAATAAACTCTTTCACAACTTTATTGGATCTTGAACTCAGGTTTTCTGACTACGAGGAGACTGTGTATTTCCCCAGTGGAACATTTGCTTCAATTCTGAGTGCATTGAAAGTAGGGTTGCAACATACTTTTATGTTCACCACCCACAAATATTACATAGCATCTTGCTTTTATATATTTAATTCATCCTAGTTGCCTTAATGTAAATTAGGACAGAGAAGAATTTGATTAAGAAGGGTGCATATAGTCTTAGAAGCATTACTCACCATTATTTATTAATGTGTTAAATAATATTTTGAAAAATCTTACAACATCTAAAGCTACTCATAAAATATATAGAGATGCATTTATTTTGAGTGTAACAGAACTAGGTTTGGCTGTATATCCACCTAAATTTAGAATTTGGAAGAATAATTTCCTCAATATTATAAATAAGAACTGAGCATTTATAACCTACTATAACATTGGGTTGTAGTAACATTATAATGTATTATAAATATAATAAGCATTTATAAGTAGTGTAATTTACTATAAACATTATGCCTTATAAATATTCGCTTGTCTGCACTTAGACATACTGAAGTTTGTATTTTTTAAAATTCGTAATACCAGGGACTCATGTCCCATATCATAAACTTTAGTCCAGAGAAATGTGATTTCAGTATACTTATTTGTTTCTTCTTCAGCATCCAAATATTTCCTTTCTATTCATTTCTTATGCAAACAAATGAAATAATTAATGTTTCCCTGGTGCCCTTTCCACTCATAATATTTTAGCTTTTTTCTTAAAATAAGAAATTTTTTAAAACATATCTTTTACTGGGTGTAGTGGCTCACGCCTGTAATCCCAGCACTGTGGGAAGGCGGGTGGACCACTAGGTCAAGTGATCGAGACCATCCTGGCCAACATGGTGAAACCCC
>NW_012122487.1:11728248-11750748 GCF_000951035.1 Colobus angolensis palliatus
CCTGTTATTTTTATCTTATTGCCAAAAGTTTATAATACTTTTCTTTATTTTACCTGACTTCACTTATGATTCTTCTAACACCTTTAGAAATACCTATCTCCTTCTCTTGCTAGTGATAAATATTGTAAATGAAGATGAAACCTGTTTTAGTATACTCTAAAAATCGACTTCGAAAGTTCTGATCATAGGAGAGAACAAAGTAAACACTATTATAATCCCCTTTTGATCACTGGGAGGCAAAACATTTGAGGAAAATTGAGTCATTGAATTGGTCTTTCCTCTGCATTTCATCTAAAGCTTAAAGGAAACCTGATGTGATTGCAGTATTAATTCAGACCTATAGGCCCCAGGACCTCATTATCTGAGAAAAACAGAGGCTTTTCAAATATGATGTACAAGACAGATTTTTTTTCTTCTAAAAAATAATAAAAACTAAAACAAAACTAAAATAAAAAGAACAAAAAACAAGGAAAGACTTTGAAGTATTTCCCTAAAGAAGAATTAAAAGTAGATATTGTTATAGAGAAGCTCAAAGTTTCTTCACTACTTTTTGTTATTACCTTTAGAAAGAGAAGATTTTTCAAGGGCATACCCCATAAGACTCTAATTAAGATATAAGCCATTCGCAAAGGATTTAAATTCCTGCTGATTGGAATCAGTATGAACAATGAGGGTCTGAATCTGCAAATTCACTTTTCCAAGAAAAATTATGATAAATTTTAAAACAGTAATAACATTGTAAAAGGACTTTTCAAAATGCAACTTGAAGAAAAAAAGATGTATTAGGCAGTAAAACAAGTTTTAAGAATTATAGCATTATCCTTACTCTTAAACTATAAGATTTTAACACATCAGCAATAAAACTTACAGATAAAAGATCCTTGACAGATAAATTTCTTCAATAACAAATCTTAGTAGTTTCAAATTAAATTTCTTATCAAGTCTTACTAATTTCTTCCCCAAAACAGGCTTCATTTATCTCAAAGTCACCTTTTAACCCCTGTCCTCATATTGGAAATTGTCTTCTTTCTATCTTATGTTTTTCTTTCAGTCTGTTTATACCACTGTACAAAATTCTGTACAATTTTATCTTGAACAAACATCTCTCATTTATTCTTTTCTTTCCTACATGATCTGCCACTACTTGAACCATGTCTTTCATCATCCCAGCTGTGAGTTCTGAGGGTGGACTACTACCTCATCCACTTTTGCATGGCTTCCACAAGCCATTCCTAATATTATTTCCAGCCAAGTCTTCTGAAGACACTGGTTTTCAGGTGGCACTCCCGAACCATGAGTTTTAATCACTGGTTGTTTCTTGTACACCACATCAAGTACATATCTTCTTTTCTTTCTTTGGAGATTTTCTGAAGTCTCATGTATGCTATGTGGCAGGAACTGTGCTAAGCAGGGGGGAACAAGACACAGCCCCTGCAGTTTTTGATTTTACACTCTATTAGAGAAGACAACCACTGAACAAGTAATTACAAGGACATTGAATTTCAGAAAAGAAAACTGTAGCAAGTCATGTGAACATTTAAAGGGTGCATTATTTATGTTATTTCGCTTTACAGACTATTCCTCTTATTATATTTTTCCTCCTACGAGCATTCCCTTGAAGTTAGGCATACTAAACTACTTAACATTTACTAAACACATTTACTTAACATTTACTAGACATATACTTGTGTCGTATTCCCCATTCTTGAGCCTCCACTGTACAAGATTCTTAAAAATCTAGAGAAGGCAGCGTCCCAAGTATTATAATCACTTTTGTGGTTTGTGGGTATCCTCTACATACTTCTATTATGATACTTATCACCTTATATTTTAATATCACTTATATGTGTCATAGGTTGTTATAATAGTATCTTGAGGGCAAGAACCATGTTTTAGAAATGTTTACACCATTCAAGCATCTGGAATGACGTTTATCAACTTACCAATCACTTAATATAGGGTGTATTGGCTTGCACTTCATTGCTTTTATAGGTCAGTTGTTTTGTATTCTTTTCCAAATAGATTGCCAAGCAATTAATTAAAAACAATGACTACAATTCATGCTTTCCATAATTCCCCGCTAATGAACCTGGCACATGTTCATGCATACCCTATTCTTCATCCATACACTGAAGTCCTTTTACTTTGCCAAGCCCTCTGTAGTCCCAAGGCCTTGTTTATACCATTTACTTCTTGTATTATTTTGTGCTTCTCAAACTGATGTGCATATTCCTGCAATTTTGGAAGTACAAAACTGAGTGTAATTATTTAATGAAGTGGCAGGATAAATATAATGTTACATCTTAAAATATCAATTTATGTCCAATATTTGAAGAAAAAAGAATAACATGTAAATAATTTTAAATATTTATAAACAACTTCAGATACATAATATAATACAAAGTGTGAATCATTTTCAAAGTGATAAATGAAATTTTCATAAAATTTCAAATTTGCAGGGAGTTATCTGAGCTAAACTTTGACATTGTTCTATGATTGGGGTACTTTGGAGGAAGATTTGTAAAGAGCTTGAAATTTAGTGGAATAACTAAGGGCTTTGAAAGCACCTAGATTTCGTTATGATCAAGGATCTATTTCTCACTAATTGTAAGATAATTTACCTTTCTGAATTTTAGTTCCTTTATTTATAAAATGATAATAGCTGAGCGTGGTGGCGTGCACCTGTAATCCCAGCAAACTCGGGAGTCTAAGGCACAAGAATCGCTTGAACCTGAGAGGCAGAGGTTGCAGTGAGCTGAGAAAGTGCCACTGCAGTCCAGCCTGGACAACAGAGTGAGACTCTGTGAAAGAAAGAAAGAAAGAAAGAAAGAAAAGAAAGAAAGAAAGAAAGGAAGGAAGGAAGGAAGGAAGGGGAAAGAAAGAAGATAATAATGAATTAATAATTCAGCAGGTTACTCTGAGCATTAAATATGATGATGAGTGTAAAGTGCCTAGCACATAGTAGACAAAGTATAACTGAGTCTCAAGAAATAATTTATAGAGAATGTCTAAGAAATGATGACTATCCTCTCATCAATATTAATATTGTGTTTATTTCTAAACTAGAACTTTTATAGCTACAGGTTTTCTTTGGGCATTACATTGAGAAAATTTAAAGAACCAAATGTAATAAGAAAGTATATTATACAATAGTTCACATTTAGATGCAAGTTCAAACTCAGTTTTATTTTAACTGCAAGAACTACCATCTGCTTGGTGTCCACAGTCTCTTAGCAAAGGATTAGAGGTTTCAGGTCAATGCTTAAGGGACACAAATGTCCATAATAGGATAAATAGAAGGCTACCACCAGATTTAGCACTCTTGTCAAATACTCTAGTGGAAAGACCAAGGTTCAAGTGTCACAGAACAAAACTCCTCTCACATTAAGTGCCTGTCTCTTAAGCAAGGCTCTTGAGAGCATTTCATTTCCTCAGAAAGGAGTAGTACAAAGCTTTCTACACTTACCATGAGAAAAAAGAGAAATGTCAGGTGATCAAACAAATAAATGAACTGAATAAAATTAAAAAAAAAAGACAAAAGGAGGCTGTCATGCCTAAACATTTCTGAAAACAATTAATAATAAACATGTTCTAATCAACTCACATGGGGGGAAAAAATGCTGGCAAGGATGTCCAAATAATTTATTAAAATGCATATATAAATATAAATATTTTCCTTAGTGTGAAGAATGTTTTAAGTATTTCCATAAACTTTAAAAAAAGAACCATAAAAATTTAGATTGATTAGTTGTTTCTTAAATTGTTTCTCTTGCTTTTTTTTGTGAAATTGGCATAATTCCAAACGGGTAATTTTACCTTCATTTGAAACAGTAATTAATTCTCCAAGAACTTAGAGAAACCATTGTCTTTACTGCTTGATAGTCAGAATCATAAGAAAATTACCTGAAACACAATAATATGATATAAAATAAAATTGTTCTTTGAGTGGGTTTATTTCTTGAACATGCATTTTAAATGAGGACTTCATTGAGTATAACAATGACATCCACTGGTAACATGGAGTAAATTGATTTCCCTCAGTCACTTAACCAACTGAACTATAATTACAAGTGCAGTCCATTAACTGCAAGGGTTTAAATTCTTTCTTCTGTATATATTCAACAAGGTATGTATGTGAAATTGTCATACTAAACAACTGTTAAAAAAAATCATTGCTAGGAATAAAATTTCTTCATTCATTGGGGGTATATTCTGAACGAGGCTTTATGGAATAGAAAAGAACATTACTGGATAGAATACCTGAAAAGAATATTCCTTTTTAATCTCAATGCATCCAGAAGCATGTTTATTCTTTCCAGGAGAAACAGATGTTTTGGCGTATTTGTTTGCTTTAAAAACGACACAAATATATTTCAAAGAAGAGCTTTCTGACATTACTCTAGGACTCACAAAACAACCTCATAACTATGGTCTGGGTATTTAAAAAATACAAGAATTTTCTTCGGAAATATCTGCCTTTATGAAAGCTAGATATATTGGTGGGTTTCCCTAATTTTTTATTTGTTTACTATCTACATTCCACATGGAATGGTTATTTTGTCATCAAATTCTGGGTTTTTTTTATATTTTTTAATTAAGGTCAAAATAACAATTGCAGTCTTTACTCATCAAATTCTTTACTTTTCTCCTTTTGAAAGCATTCACATGCGATGTTACTTATTTAATGAATGCACTGCATGTAGCAGAATGAGCCTTCAAAACGATGCCAAGATAATTGTAGTACCTACTTTCTGAAACTTGGTCCTTAGTCACTTTCTAAATCTGTATTATGACAATAGTTACTATATTATCTTTTTAATTACATAATCTGTGAAATATTTACATGAATATATAATTTCTCTCCTTTTATTATATACATGATTGCTGCTATGTTTTTACTTCAGGTTTTTGGGTAAATGTAACTGGTAACATGAAGTTCCAAGTTACACTTATAATTCTTCAATTATTTCTTGAAACCAAGATATGCCCTTTGCTAGTAAAAGATACAAAAGACTTGAGTGATACTTACTCTTCTTCTGGACATCCTATAACTGAAATACTGTGATCTAAAGTTGGTTCTTATTGATAGATTTTATGTTAGAAGATGAGGAAATAACAAAGGGAAAAAATATTTAATACAGATATTCAAACATATTTATTAAAAATAGGAAAGTAATTAGATAGCAATTATAGTTTTCATTTCCCTAACTGGTCACCTGTTGTTTTTTATAAAAATCTTAACCCGCTACCTGTTCTATATTTTCTTTGCCCTCACCAAGCACCTCAGTGGGTCTTGGTCATTTTCCTGGTAGGATCACCAAAACTTTGATTTTTGAAGGGTCTGAATCATTAGCAGTCCTGCTTAAATTGGGTTGTAGCTTTTCATTGACTTCAATCACAGGACGTGGTAGTACTGAGATACTCTAAGGAATGTCCTATATTTCAGACATAATCTTCCTATGTCCTTTGTATAGTAGCATGCTAATTTCTTTTGGTAATCTGAATCCACCGTCCCAGCCAGCAGAGTAACTCTTTTCTGTGCCAATTGATCGAAAGGCATGAAAAGCTCCAAGTGACCATGTGGCAGTCTTAACTTACAGCTTAATTAAAGTATTATTATGTCTCATAGAGGAAGCATTTCTTCCTTTTGAATGCTAGGTTGTCTAAACCATCCAGACCAGTAAGGTATGTGGTAATGAGGAATGGAGGTAAAAATTGTGCTAGTGTGTCACTAGAAATAATAGTAAGTGATGCCACTTTCATTTCCATTGTGAAGCAGGTTCACTGTGCATTGGTTACAAACTTGTTTATATCTGGTGAGACAGAATACAATCACAAGCAACAAGTTACTTGAAGCAGATGTGTTACTCACAGATAGGCAGCAAAGTACAGCAGAAACCTAGAATTCATTGTGAACAGGTGACTCAAGGCTCAGGAAAGCTGCCCAGGGCACACAGAGTCCTGACTATGCATGTCTCATTTGCGCCTCAGTTGAGAGACCAAGGAAAGCAACCCACTGTAGGGTTTACACCTCAGGGCAACCTGCTGCACTAGGCAAAAGCTTTGAAGGACATATTTTTATGAGGACTGCAACTGAGCCCATGTTGTTTCTGTCAGCCACCCCTTATCTCGGGGTGTTGCACTCCCAGCACATTCCAGGGTTATTCTTGATAAAGACAAGCTAGAAAAGAGATAGAACTGAATCAATCCAAGATTACCCAAATAACTGTACTGCATTCACCCCTTGACTCTTGGATGAGAGAATCCTTGTAATGAGAGAAACAGCCCCACATATTGGACACAAATTTAGAGCACATACACCCATCTGGAGCATACTGCCCGAGCCTTGGAAGGTATTAGCATTGCACAATTTTATCAAGCTAGCTGTTTCAGGATAAGAAGAAATGTGATAATATAAGTGAATTCCTTGTGCATAGACCTATTGTCACATTTCACAACAAGTAGAAGTAACAGTGTTTTGCAAGGTAACTACTTCAGAGAAGGCTACTACAGGCAAAGTAGTGTTACCCTTTCTGACAGAAGTAGAAGAGCTACTTCTACTAGTAAAAATAAGACTAAATAGAATTTAAAGGTTCAATATCTTCAGTTTCATTGACATTTTCCCATATGTGTCCATTCCATTTATCAGGATCCCATTCCTTACCAATTAGTGACTTTCTTTAATAAAACACACTGTCACAGGATTCTTAGGGTGCCCCTTTTCAGGCTGGAAAGCTCTGTGGCTGGTTGCACCTTTGCCAAAGTTTTGCTTGGGCCTACTGGGCTCATTCCACCCACTCGGCCTGGCAGGCTGCACTCAGCTCATGTTACTGGCCTGGATCCCATGCATGCCAATGGAGAGCCAGGCATGGAACGATGAGGTGAGGGGTGTGTAAGTGAGTAAGCGTATAGCCAGGCATAGGCTGTTCAGGGTGGGCAGCAACAAGCACCAGCATGGGTGCCAGCTTCCTGTGAGACTGAGGCTGGACCAGGTATCTCTCAAGCACCTTTCACAGCTGGCACTGGGGAACACAGTGACGCCAAGAAATTTGAAGACACAGGGAACTGCAGAGCCCCAAAGAGGGTATCACAGTCCTGGCTTGGGGAGCTCCTAGGTTTGAGCTCTCCAGAGGGCCTCAGATCTTCTTTCCTTCTCTCTTCTATCTTTCTTGTTGCCTGTAACATGATGAGCAAGGGGCATGTTTTAGCCCTTGTTTGTGTTACAGCTCTTCCAGCCCCACCATTCAGTAGGTCCTAAGTTCTTGTCCTGCATCCAGGAAGAATGAGGTATGTGAACAAGTGGAGCATAAGTAAGGCAAAGAGATGCTTTATTGAGTGACAGAACAGCTCAGAGGAGATCCACAGTGGGTAGGTTCTTTCCTCACCTAGCTGAGTCTGGAGTTTTTATGGGCTTCAGAGGGGAGGAAGTGCATGGTCATTGGTCCATGGGTGGCCATCTGTAGGCCCCAGAGAAAGCACCAGAAGTTCTCATTCTGGTCCACAGAACTGGCAGCACAGCCCCCAGGCCTTCGGCTGTCCCCAGCCTGAAGGTGGGGTTTTACTGGGGACCAACTCCTTTCTGCCCAGGCCCCTGTCTGCCTCCTGCTGCCATTATACTGCCATCCATGGTGCCCAGAGCACCCAGGCTGTTCATGCCGAGGGTCACCTGCAAGCCTGTGCCACACCATTCTTAGACCCTGCTTGACCTCCCTCCTTGCTCATCAGTGCTGAAAGTCTAGAGAGGACTGAGGTGGCAAGGAACTTATATGTCAGCATTACTCCGAACATGGGCACACTGGCCAGCTTGTGACAGCACCCAGGCTCAGCCACAACAACTGTTCTCTGAAACCACAGCAAGTGCCAGGAGCAGGAAGAGGCCAGGCAACAGGAATAGGCACTTCTGATCCTGAGGTGGCAGGAGGGTCCCTGAGAGTGCCCAGGCCTGCAACTGCAGCTAAGCCACTGCAGCTGCACCCAAGAGGGCAGGGCTCCCACCCCTCCACCATGGAAGGGGGTGGGGCTTTCACCTGTTTCTGGCTTGCACCAGCTCCATGGAGTGTGCAGCCCCGGCCATACCTCCCCCACTGCAGCTGGCCTCATGGCAGTGACTCCAGACTGGCCACTGCTTCTATGAACACCCTATGATGCTGGGAATTCAATTTGTGCTGTAGTGGCCACTATTGGGATGAGACTGGGGTCTGGTTTTCAGAAATCTTCGTGCTGTGACTATAGAAGGTAAGGATTTCTTTCAGGCCATACATAGAAACTTTCAGGTCACTTATTTAGCAATTGACATGTGAAATTCAAGCCCTAAATTTACCCTTTTCTTCGCCAACATTCTCCAGTGCAGTTAGTTTGACTAAGGAGTATAATGAGTTTGACTGGCTGCTCCTAACTGACAAAGTTAGGATTTTGTAGTTTGTACTGAACAAAGTCATGATTTTGTAGTTTATACAGTTTTTTGTCAATGTTAGGATAAATGTGATCTTCTTTGCAGCTTTCTACATCATAAGTGGGTAAAAAAGTCTATGTATATAATCTCTTAATAAAGGCTTTTTTATAATACATGTAAAAGTGTGTTTTCTGGTCTCATCACTCAGTTTGTGATCATAAATACATTTCCATAATCTCACACTCTTTCTGAAGAAATTAAAAATTTAATATGGTTGTAAATCACTCAGTTCAGATTTATTTATCTGTACCAATTATACTAGACAAAATGTGTAAGATAATTATTAACATGGCACAACAACATGAGAAAACTTGTACAGTAATTAGAACATAGTTGTCTTAGATCAATGCAATTCCTCCCCGGTTTTACAAATATTCAGTTTAATTATTTTTATGTTGGTGATTTTCATACTATATAGCTGCTGTAAAATAAGTATATAAAAATATTCATTATAAATATTTTGACCCAGGTTTATGAGCATAGGCTGCATAGCATGTATTTAATCTCAGTTGGTCTAGATTGATGACCTGCTTATCTGCAAACCTTCCTGGAGTATAATGATAATCCTTGACTAATTTTATGGAACATGTTATTTAAAGAGAAATAATTTTTCTATAACTTTACTCAGCACATAGTTAGAGACTTGGAGAAAAAGTTAATCTCCTGTGATTCAGCAGTGGAAGGATAAAGAAATACTTCACCTTAAGACTGGTGGGAATCACTACATAACTTCCTTTAATATAAACTTACACACAGGCTGTTCACCTATATATTTCATAAAGGTAAGTTCATCTTTTATACATTCCTTGACAATTGGACTTTTTATTTAAATTCTTTCATTGCCATTCTCCCTTATTTACAAATAAGGGACTATCTCATTTTTAATAGATAAATAACATATTAAATAAAGACTTAAATATCTGATCCCAATAAACATTGTATAAAAATTACCATCTCTTTAAAAATCTCACTGTGTATGTATTTGTAAATTTATTTTTTTTTAAATTTCATTAGCTTTAGAGGTACAAGTGATTTTTGGTTACATGGTTAAATTGTATTGTAGTAAATTTGGGGCTAAAAGCCACACTAAAAGTGTACCCATCACCCAAATAGTGTACGTTGTGCCGAATAGCTAATTTTTGATTCCCTACCCTCCCCACTTCTGATTCTCCAATGTCCATTATACCACTCAGTATCTCTGTCTTTGTGGTATTTGATTTTTTATTCCTAAGTTACTTCACTTAGAATAATGGTCTCTGGTTTCATCCAAGCTGCTGCAAGAGATATTATTTCATTCTTTCTTAATGGTTGAGTGGTATTCCCTGGGAGATTATACATATGAAAATGTGATATCTATCACGTATTCTTTATCCATTCTTCAGTTGATGGACACGTAGCTTGATTCAATATCTTGCAACTGTGAATTTTACTGCAATAAACATGCGTGCAGGTGTCTTTTGATAGGGTTAATGACTTATTTTCCTTTGATTAGATACCTAGTAGAAAGATTTCTGGATCCAATTGTAGATCTACTTTTGTTTATTTGAGAAATCTCCATAATGTTTTCCATAGAGGTTGTACTAATTTACATTCCCACCAACAGTGGATAAATGTTGTGTTTTAGGAAAGAACGTTCAACATCACCAATCATTAGGGAAATGCAAATGAAAACCACAGTGTAAATCTCAATTACCTGCAATGAAAGGGCATGATCAGTAAATTATCTAATATTTGTGATGTGAATTGTTTGATTATGGAAAATTAACATAATACTATTCAGTAATCTAACTTAAAAAAATTCATATATTACAGCAAAAAGAAATCATATTGTAGTGTAAAGTAGATAAAACTTGAAATATGATTATGAAGGATCACTATTAGGGTTTGGGTGAATAGTATAAGTTTATTATTTACAGATTTATATTCCATGGTATTTTGAAATTCACAATATGGTAATACTATAGCATATGATTTATTATTTGCATGATTTGTGTCTTTGGAGATTAAATATGTCCATATTTTAAATGGGAAACAATCCATACTGTAAAATGCATACTGGGTGGTCATTAAATATTGAAAAGGTTAGATTTTAACCATATTGTTAGAATGGAAGTTCAAAATAATAAAGTTGAGTTATAAGATAGAATTATATTCTTATACATACTTCTTAAGTCATGCAAATTTTACAGACTAATATTTAATTTCTTCTTAAGGATTTACAATATGATCATTTATTTTATTTTGGAAATAATAGTTATGCAGCATTGATTTTATATTATCTATAACATACTATATGATAAAAATTAGCATATAAAATACATACTCAATATTTTAATATGATTCAAAATGTCTATGTCTGCTTCACAGCAACTTCAGATTTTCTTTTTTTATTATACTTTAAGTTCTAGGGTACATGTGCACAATATACAGGTTTGTTACATATGTATACATGTGCCATGTTGGTGTGCTGCACCCATTAACTCATCATTTACATTAGGTATATCTCCTAATGTTATCCTTCCCTCCTCCCTGCTCCCCACAATAGGCCCTAGTGTGTGATGTTTCCCTTCCTGTGTCTAAGTGATCTCATTGTTCAATTCCCAACTATGAGTGAGAACATGCAGTGTTTGGTTTTCTGTTCTTGTGGTAGTTTGCCGAGAATAATGGTTTCCAGCTGCTTCCGTGTCCCTACAAAGGACAAGAACTCATCCATTTTTATGGCTGCATAGTATTCCATGGTGTATATGTGCCACATTTTCTTAATTCAGTCTGTCACTGATGGACATTTGGGTTGATTCCAAGTCTTTGCTATTGTGAATAGTGCCGCAATAAACATACGGCACTATTCACAATAGTGAATATAAATAGTATAAATAAACATCTTAAGGGCTGTTAAGAGTGTGGTAAAGTTTCTTATTACTGTTGTGTCTTTATTCATTGTATTAAGCCAGCTCTGGAATGGTCAGAGGTCTAGCTGCAATGGCCACCTATGTCATGGTTTCTTCATGGCAAGTCTTATAATTTGTCAGTCTTATCTTTGTGTTTTTGCCATTTTTGCTTTCATTTGAAAGTGATTTTCACTGAACATGTGTTTTCAGTCTATGCCATTGTCCCACAAAAGTTAATGTCTGATATAGACCTAATGTTGCTGTTCACGAGATGTAGTTATATGAAATACACCATTTGGCTTTCTGTACTATTTTTTTCTTAAAATAGATTTTGCCTGAAAATGATTTTGCCATCTTTATTCTCTTTTTCTGAGTCTCCCTGCTGTATGAGTCCCCATCAATTATATCTACACTTTCTGGTTTGATTAAGTCTTGATTTTGTTAAGTCTCTTGTGTAAGCAGCCTTTACTTAAATTTCTTTAAAAATGTTTTACTATGTAAATAAGACATATTAATTTTAGATAAATGGAATATGCAAAAAGGAATCTCTATAATTATCTCACACTAGAGAGTGACACTGTTTATATATGGCATATTCTTTCAGATGTCTTATGTATATATCCTTATTGCTCATTATATCAAAAGTAAAATCATTTTAGTATTTTTCTGACATTAGTGAGAATGCCTGTAATATTTCACTAGTAAATAAATACAAAACATTATAGTCGATTATTAGGGTTTGTGTTTTTTGTTATAATGTTATAATATTCTTAATTTTATCAATAAATTTTAGTGTCAATGTCAGTGATTTGTTTTTGATGATATTTTATACTTTTGAAATATAAGTGCAATGGATTTAATTAATACACTGCCTACTGCTACATATATTTTATGCCTTTGGATTAAAATCTGCATGTTTAATTAAATATAATTATTTGACATCACTATATCAACTTTTTAAAATGTATTTGGGACTTACGCATGTGCGTTGTTCATTACTGAGATTGGTCTTTCTTTAATTAATGTGGTATTTGTTTCAAGGCTTTATATCAGAAAGGTTCTGTTGTTTTTTTTTTATCCTCTGTAAAAATGTTTTGAGATTATTTCATCTTCAACTTAAATGTAGTAGAGTTTAAATAGCTTAATTTGTAAACATATATAAATTAAGAATATTAATTCTTACAGCTATACATTCTTATATATATTCATTTATCTCTTTCTACATATATATACACATATGTAGATATGTATACATAACCATATACATATGTAGAGAGAGAGAGAGAAATATACATATTCTGAGAAAAGTATGGCCTGAGAACTTTTCAGAACTACACAAAGTTCTTCCTTTCCAATAACATTATCTGGGCTAGGCCAATTTGTGTGTGTGTGTGTGTATTAAAACAAAGTAAACTAAGAGAATAATAGATTCAATACAGAAGAAAATATGAAGAACCCAACTGCTTCTATTCAAATACAGATGAAAGAAAATTTGAAAAATGTAAAGGCATGCCAAAATTCATACTACAATTTTTCCCTTTTGGAAAATATAAACATTTTTCCATGGGAAAAAGTGCTATGCTAACATTTAATAAATTATTTAATGTATTTTAAAATGAAATAATAAATACTTACCTCTGAAATTCAGTTTTAATTTATCATGCGACAACTGTTGATAAATGAAACGTCACATAAATGATAGTCTCTTGGAATTCTCAAAACTGTGTTTAGCCTATGCAGGGTTCTCTGGATCTCTTTGATAATCACTTTGCCAGTCATTAGCTGTATCAACTTATTTTTTTTTTTTTTTTTTTTTGAGACGGAGTCTCACTCTGTCGCCCGGGCTGGAGTGCAGTGGCCAGACCTCAGCTCACTGCAAGCTCCGCCTCCCAGGTTCAGGCCATTCTCCTGCCTCAGCCTCCCGAGTAGCTGGGACTACAGGCGCCCGCCACCTCGCCCGGCTAGTTTTTTGTATTTTTTGGTAGAGATGGGGTTTTACCGTGTTAGCCAGGATGGTCTCGATCTCCTGACCTCGTGATCCGCCCGTCTCGGCCTCCCAAAGTGCTGGGATTACAGGCTTGAGCCACCGCGCCCGGCCTCAACTTATTTATTTATTTTTTTTTTGGATTGTGAAATCTTTCCTTTGTATAGAAGAATACATATCCTAGACTGTCTTGGATTTAGAGTTTCTTATTGGTACACGTTGCACCAATAAGAAGAATATATAAGGAATTTGGAACATAGAGATAGAGCATCATGAGAAGGAGACCAATCATTTGATGGTTGACCATTCCGCTAGCTAGTATGGTCCAAAAGACCTTAGATTTTCTTGTTGCTGCTATATCAGAGATGCTTCGGTAAAACCTCCTAGCTTCATAAAAGGTACAGGAAAAATGCAGAACACCCATTTCATAGTTTAGATCATGGTGAAAGAGGGACAATACTAGAACCAACACTGCATAGCAGTTAATTAAACACTGTCTTGATATGTCAAGGCAGAAAACTCTGTGATATCTGCTGTGACTCTGAGAGTTTTTCCTAAAAGCTCAGCTAAGCTTTCATTTTTTAGTTTTTCAACAAATCTATATTTCTATAAATCAACCAATTTTTTTAATACATTGCAATTTATAATTCACATACAAATAGCTGGCATAAATTCTGTTGTCTGCAGCTGAATCCCTCAGATACTATTTGTCTTCCCTGAAATATGCTATGTCTTGCACTTAAACCAGTTGAACCATCAGCATATTTTGAAAAATAAATATGTTCGACGTCTTAATTCATGTGTAGCTATCTTCATATTTTGCACCTCTTGACAAATTTAGATAAATGTATATTTCTAAAAATTTGCCATACATTAGGGCATTTTGGAGTCTATTAAGTATATTAGCGGTGCTAATTCTGAGTAACTGTGATCAAATTATACATTGTTAGTGCTGCCCCTTGCTTTGCTCTCATTTAAGTGTTTTTGAGATATACCTGAAAATTTTCTATTATATTAGTCAGTTCTAAGGTTTTGGCTACTTTCAAATGTATCGATTTTGCTTTAACTTTTGCTTTAATTATATTATTGCTCCAGATTCAATATTTTAATGGTTAATTCATGAAATTTTATGAACTCTTTTGAAATGAAAGTAATGATTATATTAGTTATATATGTAAAAATGTGTATTTAAATATGTCTGTGTGTGTGTATATATATGTGGGTGTTTTTCATTTTATTCCTTCATCAATGACTGAAAACATTGTGCAGACAACCCATCATTATTTTCTGGCTGTCAATTTATTTTAATTGTCTATATTGTATACATTTTACATATCATTTTAGTGCATACGTATTCACAAAAGATACAGTTTTGCTGTTAATTTAATTTACCAATATAAATATTTTTCTCTTAAGTTTTCTTCTTTTCTGCATTTCTGTGTCTCTGTTTATGTATATATGAGTAATATATAATGTATATTCTTATTTGAGTCCATAGGAAAAAATGAGATAATTTAAAATCACTAAGTAGGCCTGTTGTAATAAGTGTAAAATAGAAAAAGAAATCCAACTTATAACAATTTATCAAACCTTAAAATCTTTTTTTAAAGGCTTTATTCCCATATACATTCTTTATGCCCTGTGTTTTATTGTTTCTTAGAATCAAAAAAGGCTTACTACTTTGTTTTTACAATCTTCATGATTAGTTTTTTTTTTTTTTTTTTTGATGGAGGCTCGCTCTGTTGCCCAGGCTGGAATGCAGAGGTGCAATCTCGGCCCACTGCAAGCTCCACCTCTGGGTTCAAGCAATTCTTCTGCCTCAGCCTGCGGAGTAGCTGGGATTGCAGACATGTGCCATCACACCTAGCTAATTTTGTATTTTTAGTAGACACAGGGTTTCTCCATGTTGGTCAGGCTGGTCTGGAACTCCTGACCTCAGGTGATCTGCCCGCCTCGGCCTCCCAAAGTGCTGGGATTACAGGCGTGAGCCACAGTGCCTGGCGAAAAAAAAATATTTAATATCTTAATCTTCATTAGTATAATTGTCAGGATTAAAAAAATAGTATATTTTTAGTCTTGCTGTTAAAAAGAATGATTATGTACTTTTTATTTACTTGTACCAGTCTTGATTGCCTGAGTAAATTATCTAATGTTTATATATAGTTTAGATTTTTAAACAATATTTTAATATTTTAATAGCGTGCACTTTTTTCTTTAAAATAATTTTTTAAATATTAAAACACATACAATAATAATTTTATTATTCTATCAGGCTTGCTGAGAGTCACTATTTGCATTTTATTTTGCTCTTTTTAAGTTTTAATTTATATGTGTACTTATAATAATCAATTTTATCTGTCCTTATAATAGAGTAAAAAAAATTGATATCTTATAATAGAGTAAAAAAATTGATATTTAATGGTGATGAAAGACGACTTAATGAATGATACACTTTCATAAACATGACTATTTTTCTGAAAGCTGTGCTTTATTCTTTCATAGAAGTAGTTGTGGCAACATATCTATAGTACTTTATTTTCTTTAACAGGATCAAAAATATTGCCCACTTTAAAATTAAAATCTCCTTCCATCGTGCATCAGATTTTTCCTCATTCTTCTAGTTAAAGGGATCTGCTTATAGGGTTTGAATTTATTCTTCTTTATTCTATTGCATCTACAATTTTAAATGCAATTATTTAAAAACTTTACTCACTGTTTTTGCTCAAATATTGAAATCCTCTAGTGCTCCTTACTGAGTTGGGGGGAAATAAAGTGACTACCAGGGAAGCAATTTGATATTGATATGACACCTTCACATTTCTAGAAATAATTAACTCCAATGTCTTATGAATATCTCATATATATATCATATGTATATATATGTCATCTGTAGATAATAATAATGAAACAAATAAATAAAATACAACTATAGAATTCTTGCTTTCATTTTTTCTTGTAAGAGGCCTGGAAGTCATCACTCCCATCTTTACAATAAGAAAAGAGATGAACCAACTGAAAATTAACAACTCTTCTTAGATCCATCAGTATGTGAGGTCAACAGCAAATTGCTACTCCTTAAGATGGAAAGATGGGTAGTAACCCAAAGAATCACAACTTGCTGGAGCAGAAGCCTAGGAACAATATTCTCCTCTGAAACTGGTATCAGAGTAGAAAAGCTTAACATGTAGTTCATACATTTCTAGAGGCTCCGTATGAACAAGCTTGACAGTTAAGACTCCCGAGAGGCACAGTCTTGGAGAGAGGGCATACTTTCATGAGTTTTATCTCTAGTAGCCCTGTTAAGATTTTATGGTGTCATTCAGAGGAAAATCCTCTAGTGCTCCTTACTGAGTTGGGGGGAAATAAACTGACTACCAGGGAAGCAATTTTACCTGAGCCTAATTTACCTTGTGTTTTAGCAGAAGTTAATTAACCTGGTGAAAGAGAAATACTTAACCGTAGCCACCTCCAGCGTTCACATGGGGGAAAGGAAGTATCAAATTCCAATATTCTTCTGCTTTTCTATCTAGCTTCAAAGAGGGAGGAGGGAGAACAGAGAAGCAGTTATGAAGGTCAAAACCCAGGGGCACAGACTCACCAAAAGACTGAAGCATAATCACAGAAATATAGAACACTTCCTCTTTCCCAGAATCTTACCACAACATAAATTGGGCTCCTGTATCATAACAGGAATATCATAACAGGAGAATACAACTGTCAGAAAGGTATTTCTCAGACCTTACTTAAGAATAAATCTCTAGGGAAACCCAAGGCCAATAGGGGAGACAAAAACAGGAAAAATGAAGCTTCAGACACTTAAAGTTATAGCAAACAATAAACATAGACTAACTCCTTGTTAAATAACCATAAAATGTCGTGTCATAGTAAAGTTCTATTTACTGTCATTCCTCTTACTCAGTGTATTATGTACAGCTTTCAACAAAAATTGACAAGACATACAAACAAGCAAATAAACAAAACCCTCAACATAGTTTGAAGAGACTTAAGCATAAGAACCAGACTCAGATTTGGGAGAGGTTGTGGAATCACATTAGGAGTTATAATAGCTGTAATTAATATGCTAATTGTGCTAAAATAAAAATTGGACAACCAAAAGAACAGTCAGGTTACATAAACACAGAGACAAAAATTCTAAGAAAGAATCAAAAGGAAATGCTAGAAACCAAAAACACTAGAATGGAAATTTAAAAATTCCTTTGATGTGCTCATCTGCTGACTTGACATGACTGAGGAATGAATCAGTGAACTTAGAGAAATATCAATAGAAACTTCCAAAAGTAAAACGCAAACAGGAAAAAAAGTGAAAAAGGCACATCAGGATATCCAAGGACAGAGGACAGTTATAAAATGTGTAACATACACATAATGGAAATACTAGAATTTGAAGAAAGACAGGAAGAATCAGAGATATATCTGAAATACTAAAGACTGAGATTTTCCAAAATTAATGACAAAACAAAATCAAGCAAACAAAACACAGATCCAGAAATCTCAGAGAGTACTAAGGATGATAAATGTCATGTTATTCCAGGCATACGAGGCTGGTTTAACATTGGAAAATCGATTAGTATAATCTGTTTCATCAATTAAAAAAATCATATGAACATTTCAATAAATGAAGAAAAATCATTTCATAAAAATAATATTCACTTATGATAAAAGCTCTTAGCAAACCAGAAATAGAGAGGAACTTCCTCAAATTAGAAAAATCTACACAAAAACATAGAGATAACATATTTATGATGAAAAACTATTTTCCTCTAAGATCAAGAACAGAGCAAGGATATCACATTCTTGCCACCGATTTTCAACATCACACTAGAAGTCCTATCTAAAGCAAAAAGACAAGGAAATAAAAAGTATACAAATTGGGAAAGAAGAAATAAAACAGTTGTTGTACATAGGTGACAGGATTGTTTATGTATAAAATCCAAAAGAATCTTCAACAACAACAAAAACCTCTTGGGACTGATAAACAATTATAGCACGTTTTCAAAATATAAATATTATACAAAAATCAATTATTTTTCCATATAGCAGCAATAGACAATTGGAATTTGAAATTAAAAAACACAATACCATTTGCATTAGGACCCTCACAATGAAATACTTAGGTATAAATCTAGTAAAATATGTTATCATATCTATATGAGGATAACTGCAAAACTCTGAAGAAAGAAATCAAATAGGATCTAAATAAAAAATGAGGAGATAACCTATCTTGAAGGATAGAAGACTCAATATTGTTAAAATATCTGTTTTTCCTAACTTGACATATATAAATTCCTTGCAATCTCCACCAAAATCCCACTAAGTTATATGGTAGATATCAGCAAACTGATTTTGAAGTTTACAATAAAAGTCAAAAGCTAGTAAAAATGTCTTTGAAGGAGAAAAACAAAATCAGAGGACTCATACTGCTCAATCGTGATACTTACCATAAAGTTACAGTAATTGATACTGTCATATTGATGAAAGGATAGACAAACAGAGCAGAAAACTTGTAAAACAACCCCACACAAACATAGTCAGATACTCTAACAAAGAGCAATGGCAATTCAATTGTTAAAGGATAGACTTTTTAACAGAAGGTGCTAAAATAACCAGACATCCACATATTAAAAAAAAAAATCTAGATAAACATCGTATGTTTTTTGCAAAAAGAACATAAAAGTAATAATAGAACTAAATGTTAAATTTAAAACTGTAAAACACCTGGAAGATATTAGCGCATAGGAGAAGATCTAGATAACCTTGGTTTTGGTAACAACCTTTTTAGATGCAAAGCAAAAAGCATGATCAATAATAAATATTGATGTTTGACTTTATTAAAATTAAAAACTTCTGCCCTGCAAAAGACACTGTTAAGAGAATGAAAGACAAGCCACTGACCAGGAGAAAATAGAAAATATTGTAAAATGCATATCTGGTAAAAGACTGAAATGAAAAATACACAGAAAACTCTTAAAACTCAACAATAAAAAACAAAAGCAAATCAATTAAGAAATGGTTAAAAAATGAGACACTTCATCAAAAACATACAATGGCATATAAGCATATGAAAATATGTTTATCTGCATATGTCATCAGTGAATTAAAAATTAAAACAGCAGTAACAGAGCACTACACACCTATTAGAATGGCCAAAATCCAAAACATTGACACCAAACACTGAAGAGGATGGAGCAATAAGAACTTGTATTAATTGCTGGTGTGAATGCAAAACAGTACTGCAACTTTGGAAGAAAGTTTGGCAGTTTTTTACAAAACTAAACATACTTGTACCAGCAGACTCATTCCTTCTTATTTATCCAAATGTATTGAAAATATATCCAAACAAAAACATGCACAATTGTATGTAGCAGCTTTATTCATAATGACTAAAACTTGGAAGCAACCAAGATATCTCTAATTATGTAAATGGATAAATAAACTGTGGTGCAATCATACAATGGAATATTATTTAGAGCTGGAAAAATATGAGTTAGGATGTGGAAAAATCTTAAAAACCTACTGATAAGTGAAAGAAGCCAATCTGAAAAGGCTATATATATGGTTTAAAATACGACATTCCGAAAAAGGCAAACCCACGGAGACAGTACCCAGGACTTACAGTGGAGTGGTGATGAGAGGAAAAAAGCGGATGAAAAAGAGATGAATAATTATTCTGTGTGATGCTGTAATGGTGAATACATACCATTACATATCTATCAAAACCCATAGAACGTGCGAAACCAAGAGTGAGCCCTAATGAGCACTATGAACTTTGGTGGATAATGTGTTAATGTTGGTTCACTGGTTATAACAAATGTACCATAATGATATGACATATTGGTGTTGGGGAAGACTGCATGTTGTGGATGTTTGGTGAGAGTATAGGGAAGGATTTGGGAACTCTATGTACTTTCTTTTCTGTTTTGCTGTGAACCTAAAACTGCTCTAAAGAATAAGGTCTATCAGTTAAAAAATACAATTATATCATGTTTTATATTAACCTTCACACATTAGCAATTGTGTGGAATTGCAGTTTTTGTTTTCTTTTTGTTTGTTTTTGTTAGTTCATGTCTTTTATTAACTCATACAGTTACTTGTCTTCTGGCTTGTTGAAGCAATAAGTCAGACAAAATTTGCCACAATAATGTCTGTCAAAGTGGCTTGCCATAAACACCCCAGCACCACATTCATCAGACGGGCACTCTCGACAAAGGCGACTAATTTTGCCATTCTCATCCACCTTATAATATTTCAGGACAGCCAGTTTAACCTTCTTTCTCTTGTGCTTATTCTTCTTGGGAGTAGTCTAAGACTTCTTCTTCCTTTTCTTAGCACCACCACGAAGTCTCAACACAAGATGAAGAGTAGACTCCTTTTGAATATTGTAGTCAGACAAAGTACGTCCATCTTCCAGTTGCTTGCCAGCAAAGATCAGTCTTTGCTGATCAGGAGGAATTCCTTCCTTCTCCTGGATCTTGGCCTTTACATTTTCTATCGTATCCGAGGGTTCAGCCTCAAGGGTGATGGTCTGCCCCGTAAGGGTTTTCATGAAAATCTGCATTTTGGTGGCGGCTCCACCGCAGATGGTGGATCGAAAAGCAAATTGCAACTTTTCTTCAAAGAAAATTGATATTTTAAAATTTTGAAATTGCTTTCTCAATTGACCTCCAGAAAATATATATAAACCAATGTAGAAAACAGTTAATTGGCTTTCTGAAGTCTTGGTCACATTTAATATTATTATTATTGTTTGATTCTTGCAAAGTAGATAGGCGAATACACTGTTGTTTTATTTTAATATATTGTTTGAGTCTTGTTCTGTTGCCCAGGCTGGAGTGCAGTGGAGTGATCTCGGCTCACTGTAAACTCCGCCTCCCAGGTTCAAGCGATTCTCCTGTCTCAGCCTCCCGAGTAGCTGGGATTATTGGTGCTCACCACCATACCTGGCTAATTTTTTGTATTTTTAGTACAGATGGGGTTTCACCATGTTGGCCAGGCTGGTCTCGAACTTCTGACCTCAGGTGTTCCGCCTGCCTCAGCCTCCCAAAGTGTTGAGATTACAGGCGTGAGTCATCGGGGCTGGCCTTTTTTAATATTTTTATTAAAACTTTATTTTTCTATTTCCTCTTTCATTTGTTTTTTTGAGGAATATTGTTTATTCATTTTCTACTCCACTTATTAAAAGTTAATTTTTTTCATAAAATTGTTTGAACTATTTGTGCATGTAGAATATTAACATTTTTGTTTTCGTGGAATGGTTTTCATAATGTTTTATTTATTTAGCAAAATTCATAAATATTTTGACTGATGATTTTGTCCACAACTTTTATCTATATGCAGTTGATCCATGTGTATGTTCATGTATTCAAAACTGTTTTTTCAGTGACTACTGTATTATAGGTACTGGAAATATGTAAGTAAAAAAGAAAAGGTGCAAAATAATCCACGTCATGGATTTTATCTTTTAAATTAGGGAGGCAAATATTATGTGACACAAATAAAATATATGGTATTTTGAAATGCTATCTAATAAAGGGTTGGGGGAATCAGCACATATGGTGTAGACTAGAATTCACAGACTAAGGGTTAGCAGTGAAGTAAAAAATAGATTTCTAAAGACTCTTGTGCTACAGAAAGGTGTGCAGGGGCCAGGCTTGCAATTATGCAGCTTGGATTGTTTCCAAAAGAGTGCTCTTCATTACTGTTCCACATTTTATAAGGACTCTAGGAGACAGGTAGAATCCAAACATATGGCTTCTGGATTTTATAATCATTAAGATGCTTTGCCAGAGAGGTCAAACAACTTTTGGCTGAAATAATCAGATGCCCACAGGAGTTGCATATCTGTATTGATAATCTAGAGAGCTTCATGGAATTGAGGCTAGAAGTAAAGGGGTGGGAGTGGTATGAGGGAACTATAGTCCCTTTAGTGTCTGCCATATGTTGTTAGGCAACCAGAGAGAACTGCTGCAGCCATTCGGTGGAAAGTAGGAAAAGGAGATAGAATATATCTGAAGGCTACAAAAGGTTGCTATTTTGAAAAGGGTGCCCAGTGAAGCTTCATTTAAATGTTAAAGTTTGAGTAAAAATTTAAAGTAGGTGAAGGAATAAGTCATGTGGTTATTTGGTAAAGATAATTCCCAGATGATAGAACAGCACAT
>NW_012122487.1:11755748-11806357 GCF_000951035.1 Colobus angolensis palliatus
GGCAATTTTTTAAAAACACAAAATCTAGTTTCAGTGATATATATTGTTGTATAAAGTTTGAAACATATGAGAACAAATCTGAACAAAATATTTTCAGGAAATCTTTAGCCGCATTATTACAATACCTTCTGCTACATGCATGTAAGTAGGAATGAATCTTCGAAATAGTAAAACATTTTAAATGATTAAAAATTACGACTTAAATTTCAAGATAATAGCTTTAATATTTTTAAATATAGCATAGTTGTTTGTGAACTCAACTTGATGTTTAATTTTATTTTAAATTGCCTGAAATGTACTCATAAACTGAAGTGAGATAAGGACACAAGGCAAAAACTGCTACTCCTGGAGTCCAACTGTACTTTATTCTGCTCTTTTGACAAGAGAGGTTTATTAAACTTTTTCGTTATTTAACATCTAATTTTTCTCATTGGCAAAGAGTAACTGTCAATAAATTAATACGTAAATATGCTTTTCAAGTGTTTTTGATATGAATTATAGTAGTCATATATTTATGAATTATAAAGCCACAGCTGAACTCAATTGTGATAAAACAATATTTCAGTGTTCCACAAATCTCCACTTTGTGGAATACAGAAATCTTACCCAAATGAGAAGGTACCCAGAAAACAATTCTGGTACTTTGACAAAGCATGGTTCTTTAACACCCCCAAAAGATCGCACCAGCTCACCAACAACGGATCCAAATCAAGACAAAATCTCTGAATTGCCAGAAAAAGAATTCAGAAGATCAATTATCAAGCCAATCAAGGAGTCACCAGAGAAAGGTGCAGTCCAACTTAAAGAAACAGAAAATATGATACAGGATATGAAATGAAAAATCTTCAGTGAAGCAGCCTAAATAAATTAAAAAAAAAAAAAAATCATGGCGGGGCACTATAGCTCAGGCCTGTAATCCCAGCACTTTGGGAGGCCAAGGCGGGTGGATCACTCTGAGGTCAGGAGTTCGAGCCCAGCCTGGCCAACATGGTGAAACCCCATCTCTACTAAAAATACAAAAATTAACCAGGCATGATGGTGTGCACCTGTAATTCCAGCTACTTAGGAGGCTGAGGCAGCAGAATCGCTTGAACCCTGGAGTCAGGGTTTGCAGTGAGTGGAGATCATGCCACTGCACTCCAGCCTAGGGACCAGAGCAAGACTCCTTCTCAAAAAAAAAAAAAAAAAAAAGGAAATAAAAAAACCCACAACTTCTGGAAATAAAGGACACAGACAAATGCAAAATGCACTAGAATGTCTCATCAATAGAATTAAACAAGCAGAAAAAGGAACTTCAGAGCTTGAAGACAAGGGTTTTGAATTAACCCAATGCATCAAAGACAAAGAAAAAACAATAAAAAAATGAATAAAGCCTTCAAGAAGTTCGGGACTCTGTTAGACATCCGAACCTAGGATACTTGGTGTTCCCGAGGAAGAAGAGAAATCTACATGTTTGGAAAACATATATGAGATAATAATTGAGTAAAACTCCCCCAGCCTTCCTACAGATATAGACACCCAACTACAAGAAGCTCAAAGAGCAGTTGGGAAATTCATAGCAAAAAGATAATTGCCTAAGCACATAGTCATCAGGTTATCTAAAGTTAAGACAAAGGAAAGAAATCTTAAGCGCTGTGAGAGAAAAGCATCAGGTAACCTATAAAAGAAAACCAGATCAGCAGCAGATTTCTCAGCAGAAACCTGACGAACTACAAGGGATTGGAGCCCTACTTTTAGCCTCTTTAAACAAAACAATTATTAGCCAAAAATTTTGTATCCAGTGAAACTAAGCTTTATAAATACAGGAAAGATACAGTCTTCCAGACAAACAAATGCTGAGAGATTTCACCATTACCAAGCTAGCACTACAAGAAATGCTAAAAGGAGCTCTAAATCTTGAAACAAATCCTTCAAATACATCAAAATAGATCTTCCTTAAAGCATAAATCTCACAGACCTATGTAACAATAACACAATGAAAAAAATCATAAAATCAAGGTATTCAGGCAACAAATAGCACAATGAATAGAATAGTATCTCATATCTCATTACTAATGTTGAATGTAAATAACTTAAATGCTCCACTTAAAAGATACAAATGACAGAATGGATAAGAATTCAACAACCAAGTCTGTGCTCTCTTCAGAAGACTCACCTAACACATAAGAACTTACATAAACTTAAGATAAAGGGGTGGAAAAAATATTCCATGCAAATGGACACCAAAGTGAGAAGGAATAGATAAATCTTAATTTGCATAGGGATATTTAATTACTGCACATTAAGTCACATTTTTCTTTCTACCATTATGTACTTATTTTTCTAAATATATTTTTGGATTTTATTTTATTTATTTTTGAGACATAGTCTCATTCTCTCACCCAAGCTGTAGTGCTGTGGCCCAACCATAACTCACTGCAGCCTCCAACTCTCATGCTCAAATGATCCTCTCACCACAGCCTCCAGAGGAGCTGGGACTACAGGCTCACCACCACAAAAAAGATGATGAATCAAGAGCAAATAAAAATGTATTTGGCTTCCAAAAATCTCCTGAAAAAGCAGAGTTTTTATCAAGCTCCAAAAGCCACTCAGCTAAAGGCAGCGCTTTTGTCAAGGAAGGAGCAGAGGAAAAGAACTAAGGCTTAAGTGACTGGAATCATTTCTACATGATTGTTGGTGGCAGAAATGAGGTATAGTGCATCCCAGACAACTATAAGTGAAACCTCATGCCTTGAAATAGCCAAATAAACATTACTTGGCCATCCTTGTATGCATCCATAGGATTAATGGTGTGAGTTTACTGGTGCAGAGAATCATCGCAAGACTTTACCTGAATAAGAAAATTTTCAATGGTGTCTTTGTAAAAGTCACCCCTGAGGGTCTAAAAACTGCTGTGAATACTAGAACCTTGTGTGACCTATGGATTTCCAAGTCTGAAGCCTGTCCAGGAACCCATCTTGAAAGATGGACAAGCCACGGTCAATAATAAACCACCTCTCTAACAGACAACAGAGTAATTGAGGAGCACCTGGGGAGGTTTGGTGTCACTTGTTTGGAAGACCTCATTCATGAAAGTGCCTTCCTGGAGAACTATTTCCAGAGATCTCATGATTCTCATGCCCTTTCCACATCTCCATGGCTCATCATAGCTACCAAGAATAGAGGGGGGCTTCCTCAAGAGATGGGCTCACCTGGCTATTAGGGCAAATGCATTAATCAGCTCATCCACTAGCTGAACTAGAACCAGTATACTGGAAAGCACAGCACATTAGTGCATGTGTTTTTGTTTTTAATTATTATCAAGTATCCTCAGAGAAGGTTATTTCCAGCTCTATCTTTAAAAACTGGAAGGGAAGTGTTAAAGAAAATAGAGTTGTCTATGATATTTATGGCATGGACTTCTCATCACAGTCTGAATCCAAGGAAAAATTCCAATGTTTTCTCTGTGGGCTAGAGTCTCCTCTGAAATCAGCACCTGCCATGGAGGAAGGAGTGCTGATTTGCACATCTTCTATCCTGAGGTTTAATGTTAGTGAATGCATAACTCAAGCATTTGTGTAAGACTCCCTAAGACTCCTGTAACAGTGGACCGAGCCCAGGGACATAATCGAATATGGGGGTTCCTAAAACTTTGCTTTGAAAAGACTTGAAATACAATTAGGAAAAATGGCCAAAAAAAAAAAAAAAAAAAAATCAAGGGTTTGTTTGTCTCTGCTTTGATTTTTTTTCTTTTCTTTTTTTTTGAGATGGAGTCTCGCTTTATTTGCCCAGGCTGAAGTGCACTGGCATAATCTTGGCCCACTGCAACCTCTGCCTCCTGAGTTCAAGCGATTCTCCTGTCTCAGTCTCCCGAGTAGCTGGGATTGCAGGCACCTGGCACCACATCCAGCTTTTTTTTTTTGTATTTTTTAGTAGAGACACGATTTTGTCTTGATGGCCAAGCTGGTCTTGAACTCCTGACTTCAGATGAGCCACCTGCCTCGGCCTTCCAAAGTGCTAGGATTCAGGCATGAGTCACCACGTCTGGCCCTCTGTTGTAATTCTGTTTCGTAAATTTTCACTGATGTCTTTGAGAGCTCTCAGACTAGGCTGGCTCTAAATGTATCTATCTGATGGCTTTTGTATCCTAGCCTGCAACTGACAGTCTTTTTCTGCAAAAGATCAGGATTTGAGAATGAAGGCCTCCTTCACCAGGAAAACATTTATGTACTCAAAATTTTGTTTGCAGTTTTCAGGTGTTTAGACCCTTTTTCTCAGGGACCTATGTACCTTATGTGAGAAGTCTTGCTGTTGAATTAGAATTGGTCACCCTGGCCCTGATCTTGCTAGTCTGGGCTTCCATGCCTTGTGGAAGGCCAAAGCTTACCGAGAGATAGCTTTTTTCCTTCATGAGGACAGATTTTGTTTTCCTGTGAACCACCTATAATCCTGGGAAATGCCAACCATTTCTCCCCCTGGGCTTCAGGATATAATTTCCTAGTTTCTGATTAATTCTCTCCTAAAAAACCAGATCAGGAAGGAACAAACCAGTTTCTTCATTTGGCATGGATGAAATTAGCACTGCTTTGGCTACCTAGGCTGGCAGCTTAATTAACCCTTCCCTTTCATACTCTGCTCTCCAGAATGATTGACCTTTGTCTTGCTGATAATGATATAGCAGATAGTAGACCAGGAACTGGGCTTCTCAGGATTTTAATCCTGATAAAAGTGGGTCTGATACTGCTAGTGTTTTTCATCAGCGTCTGCTCCTAAGTGAGCCTTTCCACTACTTCCTTTACTTAGTTACCTTTGCTTGCCACCCAAGCAATTGGCAAGGATGTGCCAGGCCGAGGTTAAACATGCTTGACCGTTGTATTCTCTGGTCCTTTCCAATCAGTTTTGCTGGCATTGTGGCTTATGGGCCTCTCAAACAGCTGTGAAACGGAGTTAGCGGTATAACAGTGCCTTAAAATGTGCCAGCTTCTAAGATAATTAATTAGGTTGGTTGGCTTCAGAGTAAATTTGCCAGTAATAGATGCTATAGATGTTACTATTACACTGTAAAACATTGTGAAATCAGATTACTTTAAAATGATGTATTACAAAATCATGAAAAAAAGCAATCATGAGTATGGAAGCCCAAGGCTTATGATCCAGCTCTGTGTTATACTAAATATGGATAAAGTGTTTTTATTTTTTGTCTGTAGAATGGAAGCTAATATCTTCTAGCCTGTCTTCCTCACACAGTCGTTAAAAGGATTAAGCAAAACAAGTTTGTAGTTTACAGTTCCATATAAATAGAATATGCAATTATAAAAGTAAATAAGTATATTTCCCTGCTAAAGAAAAAGTCATGTAGCTACAAGATATGATAACATAGCACTTAGACCCCAAGGAGATATGTACAATTTTATGTATAAAGATAATTTTCAGAAAGCTATTTATTAGATAAGAAAATAGATGATAGAAAAGTAACTTTAGTTTTTATATGGATACACAAAAATGACCGCTTATTTGACTTACCTTATTATATCGAAAATCCACCTCCAGATCAGACTTATTCTCCTACCTACCTGACCCTTTGGTATAATAAAAAGTAGTTGATATTTCAGATTTTGATTTTTGGACTAATGCAGACACTAACAGTTTTGTCAAATAAGGAAATTATTTGAGTTGTATTGAGCAGGTGATATGTCAGCTGAGAGACTGCACCTGAATATATAGATATTTCTGTTCCCAAAGGAGTCTTACCTAAAATGCAAATAATACAGTCTCTGTAATTAAAATATTTTCCTGATTTATGATGTAATGCACTAATGTAATAATTACAGAGTAGACAATTTAATTTCTAAATCTTAGTGAAAATATTTTTACATCTCATTTCGATCATATTCACAAAGACATTACCACTTAAAAATAGACGTTTTCCCTTAGGCTACAGGTATGTACTTTTATCTTCAATCCCAGCTCACTTTTACAGTAAATGAACTTACTCAGATTATTTTATTTAAAGGAGTATTATCTTTTTTGTCAATACTTCTTTAATTCTCAAAAAGTATTAATTCAATTTATAAGCATTGAGTGTTTTGGCTCATACTTTTGCTCAATAAGTCAAAATATCATAGTTAACCTTTTTCTTTCTTGCCTGTTTTTGATATAGAAGCTGGAAAAGCAAAATCCTTTCAGATCACTTTGAAACTAGGGATGTCTAGATGACTGACAACTGGCCAGTATTATATCAACAGAATCATTAGGGAGGCGTCTTGAGAAAGATATGTTTACATAAAGGACAAATGCTATAAAAAAAAACAAAAAACAAAAAACCTTGGTGGCATACTTTCATTCTTGTTCCTGCCTTAAATAAAAATGAGATATTTGACTTTGTAGTGACAGTCTTACATTTATTAGGGATAAAGTGTAGGCATAAAAAGCGACTAGAATAGAGAAACAGAAACAGAATGAGTTTTGGTTCCTTAGGACATCACTAAGTAAGTGGACTGAAATCAGAAAATGCCTTCTTAGACTGTTAGGCGAGAAAAATAACACCTTGATGATTTCAGCTTCTATAGCTCAATTTTCTGTTACGTTCTGCTAAATACATTATTTGCTGAGACAGTACCTCCTATATAACATATCCATAAACTTCAATAAATAATCTCCACTTATTATTTTTATTAAAAATGTCTCACCATTAAAGGCACTGAATCTCCTACAGCGTGTTAGGGGCCTTTTTTGTGTGTTTATGGAACTTCTAGACCATTCTCCCTTCCTTCTCCTTAGAACACCCTGGTCTTAAATTCATCTTCAACCATTACACCCACTATTTTTACTTCCTTAGACATTCTTCCAACCTGTACCTGAATATTTTGTCTCCTGTATCACTGTTACACCCTCTAACATTGCTGCTTTGGTTTACTCTCCCAGGTACAAAATATAAAGTTTTTCTATGGATAATCTAATGAGACAAGCTTACGTCTTGGGAATATGAGGCACATGAAAAAGAAAGGTTTATGTAAGGATCTCAAAATCGAGAAGTATCTCAAAGTCTGAATATCAAAAAGTCAGAAACATAGTCCCAGATTTACACTTCTTGCAGAGTTACAGCAGTCCATTTCAACCGCCTGGAGAGAAATTTATATATATTATTTTCCTAGAAAATGAAGTGTTTTCAAGGAAAGGATCTGCATTTTTATAAGTAGGTCCCACAAATAAAATGTATGTTTGTCATTTCATTCACTCAAAAGTGAAGGCAGCTAAGCTCAGAGGTCCAACTATAGCCATAGACATTTTAATAAATAGCAATATAGTCCCTGTCTCTTAAGGGTGAAATGAAAACCAGAGACTACCAGCCCTATGGAGAAAATCTGCAGTGTAGATGAAATAGCATAATTTTAAAAAAATTTGCAGAAGGGAAAAAACATGGTCCCTTAGCCCTGGAATAAACAATGATCTCTCCAAGTAAGCTTTGTGGGATACTTCACGAAAGAGATTCTTTAAGTTATGAATGATTTTAATGTTATATTTCAGAGGACTACATAACTCACATATTCTCTAGGAAGTTCTGATTCATAAATTATTGTGTGTAGCTTACTATAAGTAATTCTTTTTGCCATGAACATTATACTAAGGACACTTAAGAGACAAGGTCTCCAGCAATTACGTATCACTTTACTACTGTTTGGATAGCTGTCAAAAAGACAAAAGATAACCAGCATTGATGAGGATGTGAAAAGTGCACTCTTTTACACAGTTCATGGAAATGTAAGTTAGTCCAGCCATTATGGAAAAAAATATGGAGACTTTTCAAAAAAATTAAAAATAGAAATACCATGTGATCCTGCAGTCTCACTTCTGGGTATATATATCCAAAGGGAATGAATATCCAAAGATATCTGCACTCCCATGTTTATTGCAGCATATTCACAGTAGCTAAGCTATGGAATGAAATTGGGTCCATCTATAGATGAATAAATAAAGAAAATGAATAAATATAAATAATATATGTAGATATTATTCACTCTTTCAAAAGAAGAAACTCATTTAGATAAAGATATTAGAACAAGTCATCTGTCCCCTTTCCCATAGAGGTTTCCACCTGGTAAAGTGAACCTATGGATGGTAGAACAGCTTCTTTATATCCTCTCTCTCATCTTCAAATCAGTAAAATGAATTATATTAAAAAGACTGATACTTACATGTACTGTTAAGTATTTGGAGGAAATTGGAACTCACATATGATTGTTAGTGGGTGGTTATAAAATATCTTTGAAAAGCCATTGATAGTTACTTGTAAAGTCAATTACACATCTACACGATAATAAGGTATTTGCACTCATAGAAATATAAAAGAATTTTAAAAGAAGGATAAGTGAACATACACTTTCACAAAACACTTGTGCAAAGGTGTGTATAGCAGCTTTACCCAAATAGTCCAATAATAAAAACCACAATATACAATAGAATGAATAAACAAATTATGGCATATTTATGCTACAATACTACACAACAATGAAAAAAAGGAAGTATTGATACATACAACAACATGGACAAATCTCAAAATATGATGTTGAATTAAGAATCCAGAAGCAAAGATAATATGTTTTATAGTTTCATCTATATTAAATGCTGGTGTAGGTAAAATTAATCATAGAAATAAGATCAGTCATTGCCTTGGGCAGAGGTAGTTGTAGATATTGACATGGTAGAATTGATCAAAAGAAAGCACTTTGAGATAGTTAAAATAACATAATTTTTGTGTAGTTATTATACAGTTATATACAGTTTTCAAAACCCATATATAAACACTTAATATTGATTTATATTATTTTATGTTTATTTTTATTATTTATTATAGATTTTTATTGATGTATATATTTTATCATACATACACATATTTCATGATTATTGTACATAAATTAAAATATAGATAAGAAAGAAACTCAAAGGTTCTTAAAATATCTACAAATATGTAGCAAAAATACATTTTTATGGAAGAATAGGTAAAAAGGGACACAAACAAAGGAAAAAGAATGAGACTGAAATCATATTTCTAACAGCTTTCCTGAATGCTAAAAAAAAGATTTCTTTATAATTTCTTTATAATTCTGAAGAAATTATTTTTAATCTAGAATTCTGTATCTAGTTACATTTTCGAGCAAGTATGAGAGCAGTATTAAGACATTCAGACATTAAAGGACTCAAAAAGTTACCTTCTTTTGTACCCTTTTTCCAAAAAGAAGTGGAAGTTGGGTTTCCTTGAAGAGGGATTCCGAAAAGAAAAATCACTTCCAGGACACAAGGAATTCAACATTGTCTCCTCATTCACTGAACTCCAGACCCACTAGCCTTCTTATGCTGTCTTGTAAGGCATTTGTTAGGCATACTCTACCTCAGAATGCTCACACTTCTTGATTGCCCTTCAGGAAATTATTATCTCCTACATATCTGCATGGCTTGCCTCCACAACTCATCTAGCTTTTAGATAATTATCACCTAATGCTAGAGGCTTTTATTGAGCATTTTCTATTATGTAGCCACTCTACCTCTCCTCATTTACTCTCTAACCTCTTACCTTGTAGTTGGTCTTTATAGGATTCATCTCCATCTGTTTTATGCTGCCCTCATGCTGCTAATAAAGACATACTGAGACTGGGTAATTTATAAAGAATAAAAGGTGTAATGGATTCACAGTTCCACATGGCTGGGGAAGCCTCATAATCATGGCAGAAGATGAAGGAAGAACAAAGGGATGTCTTAAATGGTGACAGGCAATAGAGCTTGTACAGGGGAACTCCCATTTATAAAACCATCAGATCTCGTGAGACATATTCACTACCAGGAAAACAGTATGGGGGAAACCACCCCATGATTCAATTATCTCCACCTAGCTCTGCCCTTGACACATGGGGATTATTATAATTCAAGGTATGATTTGGGTGGGGACACAGCTAAATCAGATCATTTCAGCCCTGGCCCCTCCCAAATTTCATGTCCTAACATGTCAAAAGCAATCATGCCTTCCCAACAGTCCTCCAAAGTCTAAACTCATTTCATCATTAACTCAAAAGTCCACAGTCCAATGTCTCATCTGAGACAAGGCAAGTCCCTTCTGCCTATGAGCCTGTAAGATTAAAGCAAGTTAGTTACTTCCTAAATACAGTGGAGGTACAGGCAATGGATAAATATACATGTTTCAAATGGGAGAAACTGGCCAAAATGAAGTGGCTACAGGCCCCATGAAACTCTGAAATCCAACAGGGCAGTCAAATCTTAGAGCTCTAAAATTATCTTCTTTGACCCTGTGTCTCACATCCAGGTCATGCTGATGCAAGAAGTGAGTTCCCATAGTCTTGGACAGCTCCACCCCTGTGGCTTTGCAGGGTGCAGCACCCCTCCTGGCTGCTGTCATGAGCTGGCATTGAGTGTCTGCAGCCTTTCCAGATGCACGGTGCAAACCGTCCATGTATCTAACATTCTGGGATCTGGAGGACAGTGGCCCTCTTCTCACAGCTCCACTAGGCAGTGTTCCAGTGGGGACTCTGTGTAGGGGCTGCCAACCCATGTTTTCCTTCCTCACTGTCCTAGCAGGGGTTCTTCATGAGGCCTCTGCCCCTGCAGCAAACGTCTGCCCAGACATCCAGGCATTTCCATGCATCCTCTGAAATCTAGGGAGAGGTTCTCAATCATCAGTTCTTGACTTCTGTGCATCTGCAAGCTAAACACCACTTGGAAGCCACCAAGGTTTGCAACTTGTACCATCTAAAGCTAAGGCCTGAGCTCTACATTGGCCCCTTTTAGCCACAGCTAGTTCATAGAGCACCAAGTCTCAAGACTGCACAAAACAGCAAAGCTCTGGGACTGGCCCACAAAACCATTTTTTTCCTTTTAGGCCTCTGGGCCTATGATGGGAGGGGCTGCCTTGAAGACCTCTGACATACCCTGGAGACATTTTCCCCATTGTCTTGGTGATTAACATTTAGCTCCTTATTATTTATGCAAATTTCTGTGACTAGCTTGACTTTCTCTGTAGAAAATGGGTTTTTCTTTTCTGTCACATCATCAAGCTACAAATTTTTTGAATTTTTATGCTCTTGCTTCCCCTTTAAAGCATAAGTTCCAGTTCCAATCCATATCTTTGTGATACATAAAACTGAGTGCTTTTAACAGCACCCAAGTCACCTCTTCGACGCTTTGCTCCTTAGAAATTTCTTCCACCAGATTCCCTAAATCATCTCTCTAAGGTTCAAAGTTCCACAAATCTTTAGGGCAAGGGCAAAATGCCACCAGTCCCTTTACTAAAATACAGGAGGAGTCACCTTTATTCTAGTTCCCAACAAGTTTTTGATCTCCATTGAGATTACCTCAACCTGGACTTTACTGTCCATATCACTATCAAAGCATTTTGTTCAAAGCCATCCAACAAGTCTCTAAGAAATTCTACACTTTCCCACATCTTCCTGTCTTTTTCTGAGCCCTCCAAACTGTTCCAATCCCTGCCTGTTACCCAGTTCCAAAGTCACTTCCACGTTTTTGGGTATCTTTACAACAGTGACTCACTACCTGGTACCAACTTACTGTATTATTCTGTTCTCACAGTTCTAATAAAGACATACCTAAGACTGGGTAATTTCTAAAGAAAGACAGGTTTAATGGACTCACAATTCCACATGGCTTGGGAGGCCTTGCAATCAAGGCAGAAGACGAAGGAAGAGCATAGGAACTTCTTACATACAGGTGGGCAAGAGATCTTGTGCAGGGGAACTCCCATTTATAAAACCATCAGATCTTGTGATACTTACTCACTACCAGGAGAACAGTATGGGGGAAACTGGCCCCATGATTCAATTATCTCCACCTGGCCCCACCCTTGACATATGATGATTATTACAATTCAAGATGAGATTTGAATGGGGGACACAGCTGAACTATACCATCCTCTGATTTAAAATGTAAAATGTTAATGCATATTTAAATTGTGTTGCATCAAATATGTGTATATTACATATATCATATAAACATGCATTTATAGATAATTGATTAAATTTAATATAAAGATTGCTTACTATCTACTTATTCACAGGAATGCAAGCTCTATGTTAACAGGAATTTTATCAATTTTTTCACAGTATTCTCAGTAATTAGAACATTACCTGATATATAGAATAGTATGTATTTGTTAAGTGAATAGTTAGCTTTTATTTCAATCATATTTTTAAATACCTTACTAGTTGTCTACTTTTATTTTCCTTGTCCTTGTGTGAGTAAATCTTATTAATTTTACTATTATTTGTAAAGAATCTTGAGAAGAGAAAGACAGAGAGACATGTTTAATCTTTAAACTCTTTCAGGAGTCACTTTAAAACACTATTCTGTGGTCAGACAAAATTTCCCAAAGGACGTGCTAAGCTATGACCTGATTAATACACAGATAGCAACTCGTTAAAAAAAAAAAAAAAAGCAGTGAAAAAGTGTGAGTAATACAACATTGTCCATGCTGCTAGAATTTGATAGTGAGATTATTATTTTTCAAAGTGCTATCCCAATGTATTTAAAATCTGATCTGAGAAATGAAACTAGCCAGACTGCTGGGAAGATGTCCAGTTTTTGGTGTGCTAAGCACTGACGGTCATTTATTCACACTTTCATTTTAGTTGACTAAGAATATTGATTTAATTTAAACTGGATGAACTTCTATGTGATATACTTCAGTGTACTTCACTGAGCTATAAAGTCAACAGTCCACTAAAATGGTATAAATGCTATTTACTTTAAATAAGCCAAAGAAAAATAATTATTTTCTGTCTCCAGTTTTTCCCAAGATAAAGTGACCTGAATTATATTACACTTTCATGTCTGATGCTTGCCTTTTGTTTTAAGGCCATTTGTGATTATTGTATTTGTTTTACAGTTCCCAAGTAACTAAAGTTATATGATTACATCAATAAATTATATCAATTTTTGTAGGAATCACAGATAACAATGACATTTTTATGTTACCCACTTTTATATATGATTTTGGAATATATTTTGCTTCACATCTTGAGAAGCAAACGCTCTGATACATATCTTTTACCACTTCAGTTATTAGTTAATAAGCATTTATTATTGCCAAGGCACCTAACCTCTCCACTATTTACTTTCCTCTTTTGTAAATTAAGAGTGATGATCTCATAAAGTGATTTTAAATTGTACTCATGGGCGCTCTTCAGGTTCAACATTATCTTAAGGAAAACTATTTTCTTAGGGTGCCAGAGGGATTAAGGGGAGAAAATGATAAGGTAGGATTTTAAAGCCCTTCAGTTTCCCTTTATGTCATTATGGAGTGCCTGAAAAATACCTCTCGAAACACAGTTTCCCATTTGTGTTTATCTATTGGATTTGCACAGAAGAGTTATTTATTTTGATGTTTTACCTGCAAAGATAACTTTAGTTATCTTAACTTTAATTTGGAGACCTTCAAACTAGCAAAAATTATTGATCCTTTATTGCTTCTGATGTTCATAAACACAAAATGCCACCTACTCATTGTTTTATTGTAGTGGAAATATTTAATAGGGTGTCTACACTTTTAACAAAATCTTAAGTGTACAGTACAGTCTTTATAACTACACTTGGCCCTTGAACAACATGGTTTGAACTGCGTAGGTCCACGGATACACAGATTTTTCTTTCACCTCTATCACCCCTGAGATAGCAAGGCCAACCTCTATACTTCCTCCTCCTCCTCAGCCTCCTCAAAGTGAAGATAATGAAGATGAAATCTTAATGATGATCCACTTTTCCTTAATTAATAGTAAATACATTTTTTCTTCCTCATGATTTTTTAAATGCAATTTTCTTTTCTCTAGCTTAGTTTATTGTAAGAATGTAGTATGTAATACATACACAAAATATGTATATGTTTACATTATCAGTAAGGCTTCCAGTCAAAGTAGGCTATCAGTAGTTAATCTTTGGGGAAGTCAAAAGTTATATGTAAATTTTTGGCTGTGAGAAGACATTAGCAACCCTAACTCCCATTTTATTCAAGAACCAACTGTACAGGAAAGATACTACAAAAAAGATTTCTAAAACATGTCTAATTTGCACAACTAAAATGTTTTAGTTATTGAACAACTCCATATTCTCTCTTATGCCTTTTCACTCTGCTTCTCCAGTCCCTGGTAACCACCATTCTGCTTTTTGCTTCTATGAATTTAGCTAATTTAGATACCTCATGTAAGTGAAATTATACAGCATTTATCTTTCACTTAGGATAAGAACTACACGTTTCATCCATGTTGTTGCATATTGTAGGACTTTTTTTTTGTTAAAAATGAATAATACTTTATTTTATGTATATACCTTATTTTCTTTATCCATTTATTCATTGATAGACACTTAGGTTGATTCCATATTGTGGCTATTGTGAGTGATGCTGCAAAGAATATTGCGATTCAGGTATCTCATTGACATACCGATTTCATTTCCTTTGAATGTATACCCAGAAGTGTAAGTTGCCAGATCATCAGTATTTCTATATTTAATTTTTTGAGAAACATCTATGCTATTTTCAATAATGGCTTCATGAGTTTATATACCCCTATACAGTATACAAGGGTTCCTGTTTTTCTGCATCCTCACCAATACTTATCTTATGTTCTTTTGATAATGGCTTTTGATAAAAGTCATTCCAACAGGTTTGAGATGCTATCTCATTGTGGATTTAATTTGCATTTCTCTGCTAATTAGTGTCATTGAGCTTTCTTTTTCATATACTTGTTGGCCGTTTGTATGTCTTCTTTTGAGGAATGTACATTTAATTACTATGCCCATTTTTTGATTGGGTTAATTGGCTTTCTTATTACTGAGGTTTTTATCTTCCTGATATATTTTGAATATTAACTTCTTATAATATATATTACTCTGTTCTCACTCACACTGCTATGAAGAAATAGGCATTGAGTGTCTGCATCCTTTCCAGATGCACGGTGCAAACTGTTCGTGAATCTAACATTCTGGGGTCTGGATGAATGAATCTAGGTAATTTATAAAGAAAAGAGGTGTGATTGGTATATGATTCCCCAGGCTATACAAAAAGCATGCTGCTGGCATCTGCTCAGCTTCTTGGGAAATCTCAGGAAACGCTATCATGGTGAAAGGTGAATGGGAAGTAGGCACATATTACACGGCTGGGGCAGGAAGAAGAGAGGGGGAAGGAGGTGCCACACATTTTTAAACAACCAGATCTCATAAGAACTCACTCACTACCACAATACAGTACCAAAAAGGAACTCTGCTCCCACCAATCACCTCCCACCCGGACCCACCTCCAACACTGGGGGTTACAAATCAACATAAGATTTGGGTGGGGACAAAGATTCAAATTATATAATTCTGCCCTGATCCCTCCCAAATCTCATGTCCTCCTCACATTGCTAAATACAATCATAGCGTCTCAACAGTTCCCCGAAGTCTTAACTCATTTCCACATCAACTCAAAAGTCCAAAGTCTCATCTGAGACAAGGTCAAATCCCTTTCGCCTCTGAATTTGTTTAAAAAAAAAAAAAAAATTAGTTATTTCCAAAATACAATGGGGGTACAGACATTGGGTAGATACTCCTGTTCCAAAAGGGAGGAATTGGCCAAAAAAAGGGGCCTACAGGCCCTACGCAAGTTCAAAACCTAGCAGGGCAGTTATTAATTCTTAAAGCTCCAAAATAATTTCCTTTGACTCCATGTTTCACATGCAGGGTACACTGATGCAAGGATTGGGCTCCCATGGTTTTGAGCAGCTCTTCCCCTGTGGCTTTGCAGGGTTCAGATCCCACAGCTGCTCTCATGGGCTAGTGTTGGGTGCTTGTGGCTTTTTCAGGTGCAGGGTGAAAGCTGCTGGTATATCTACCATCCCAGGGTCTGGAGAATAGCAGCCCTCTTCTCACAGCTCCACTAGGCAATGCCCTAGTGGGGACTCTGTGTAGGGACTCCAACCACACTCTTCCCTTCCACACTGCCCTAGTAGTGGTTCTCCATAAGGGCTCCACCCCTGAAGCAGGTTTCTTCCTGGAAATCCAGGCTTTCCCATACATCCTATGAGATCTAGGCAGAGGCTCCCAAGCCTCAACGCTTGCATTCAGTGCACTTGCAGGCTTAACATCACATGAAAACCACCAAGGCTTATGGATTGGCACTTCTGAAGCAGTGGCCCAAGCTATACCTGAGCCCTTTTGAGGCACAGCTGGAGCTAGGGTGGCTGAAATGCAAGAAGCTGTGTCCTGAGGCTGCTCATGGCAGCAGGGCCCTGGGCCTGGTCCATGAAACCTTTTAATCCTTCTAGACATCTATCTGGACCTGTGATGGGAGGAGCTGTGACAAAGCTCTCTGAAATGCCTTCAAGGTCTTTTCTCCATTTTCTGGGCTATGGGCATTTGCCTTTTTGTTTTTTAGTTATGCAAATTTCTGCAGCCTGCTTGAATTCCTCCTGTGAAAATGGGCTTTTCTTTTCTACCACATGACCAGACTGCAAATTTTCCAAACTTCTATGCTCCGATTCTCTTTTAAAAATACGTTTCAGTTTCAGATCATTTCTTTGTCCATGCATATACACTTAGACTGTTAGAAACAGTCAGGTGACTTCTTGAATACTTTTCTGCTTAGAAATTTATTCTACCAGATATCCTAAATCATATATTTCCAGTTCAAAGTTCCACAGATCTGTAGGGCAGGGGCACCGTCAACCAAGCTATTTGCAAACATATAACAAAAGTGACCTTTGCTCCAGTTTCCAATAAGTTCCTTGTCTCCATCTGAGACCTTATCAGCTTGTTGATCTCTGTCTATATCACTCTCAGTATTTTGGTCACAACCATTCAATGAGGAAGTGCCAAACTTTCCCTCATTTTACTGTCTTACTCTGAGTTCTCCACAGCCTTCCAACCTGTTCATTACTCAGTTACAAAGTCACTTTCACATTTTCAGTTATCTTTATAGAAATGTGCCACTCCTCAGTACCAATTTTATGTATTAGTCCATTGTTACACTGCTATAAAGAAATAACTGAGGCCAGACATGGTGGCTCACACCTGTAATCCCAGCACTTTGGGAAATGAGGCAGGGAAATGATTTGAGGTCAGGAGTTCAAGAACAGCCTGGCCAACATGGTGAAACCCCATCTTTACTAAAAATACAAAAATCAACCTGACATGGTAGTGCACACCTGTAATCCCAGCTACTCAGGAGGCTGAGGTATGAGAATCACTTGAACCTGGGAGGTGGAGGTTGCAGTGAGCTGAGATTGTGCTACTGCACTCCAGCCTGGGTGACAAAGCTAGATTCCATCTCAAAAAAAAAAATAAAATAAAATACTTGAGACTCAGTAATTTATATAGATAAAAAATGTTTCTTTGGCTCAGGATTCTGAAGACTGTACAGGAAGCATGATGCTGGCATCCGCTCAGCTTCTGGGGAGGACTCAGGAAGCTTACAATCCTTATGGAAGGCAAAGGGGAGTCAGACATGTCTTCTATGGCATGAGCAGGAGGAAGGAGGGGGAAGGTGCCACACAATTCTAAACTACCAGATGTCATGAGAACTCACTTACCACTGTAGCATAGTACCAAGGGGGAAATCTGCCCCCATGATCCAATCCCCTCCCACTAGGACCCACCTCCAACATTGGGAAATACAATTCATTATGAGATTTGGATGGGGACATAGATCCAAAACATATCATCACATATAGGCCTTGCAAATATGTTCTCCTATTCTGAAGGTTGTCTTTTCATTCTGTTGATTGTTTTCTTATTTTTTTTTTTTTATTATACTTTAAGTTCTAGGGTACATGTGCATAACGTGCAGGTTTGTTACATATGTATACTTGTGCCATGTTGGTGTGCTGCACCCATCAACTCGTCAGCACCCATCAATTCATCATTTATATCAGGTATAACTCCCAATGCAATCCCCCCCCCCCGTGATAGGCCCCGGTGTGTGATGTTCCCCTTCCCGAGTCCAAGTGATCTCATTGTTCAGTTCCCACCTATGAGTGAGAACATGCGGTGTTTGGTTTTCTCTTCTTGTGATAGTTTGCTAAGAATGATGGTTTCCAGCTGCATCCATGTCCCTACAAAGGATGCAAACTCATCCTTTTTTATGGCTGCATAGTATTCCATGGTGTATATGTGCCACATTTTCTTAATCCAGTCTGTCACTGATGGACATTTGGGTTGATTCCAAGTCTTTGCTATTGTGAATAGTGCCGCAATAAACATATGTGTGCATGTGTCTTTATAGCAGCATGATTTATTATCCTTTGGGTATATACCCAGTAGCGGGATGGCTGGGTCATATGGTACATCTAGTTCTAGATCCTTGAGGAATTGCCATACTGTTTTCCATAACTCCAGTACCTCAGTTGAAAATGCAGAAATCACCGGTCTTCTGTGTCACTCGTGCTGGGAGTTGGAGACTGGAGCTGTTCCTATTCGGCCATCTTGCTCCCTAGGCTCCACTTCCGATTGTTTTCTTTACTGAGGAGAAAGTTTTTAGTTTTGTGCAATTCTGTTTGTCTATTTAGGCTTTTTTGAATGTGCTTTTGGAGTTATAGCAAAAAAAAAAATGGTCAAGACCAATGTCAAGAACTGTTTTCCTATGATTTTTTTCTAGTAGTTTTACAATTTCAGGTCTTACATTTAAGTGTTTACTTCATTTTGAGTTTACTTTCTATGGGTTGTGATAAGGGTCTAATTTCATTCTACATGTGAATATATACTTTTCTCAACATCAATTATTGATGAGATTATCCTTTCTCCATTGTGTTCTTGGAACCTTTTTCAAAATCATTTTATCTTGGACATTTAAATTTATTCTTGAGCTCTTAATTTTCTTCCACTAGTCTTTGTGTGTGTGTATTGGTGCCATGCTGTTTTGATTACCATAGCTTTGTGGTAAATTTTGAGGTAAGGTAGTTTAAGGCCTTCAGCTTTGTTCTGTTTTCTTAAAATTGATTTGGGTGTTAGTGTTTTTTTGTGGCTCTGAACAAATATTTGAATTTTTAATTATTTCTGTGAAAAAAATGCTATTACAGTTTTGATCAGAATTTTATTTAACTTGTTGGCCACTTTAAGTAGTATAGATATTTTAACATTATGATTTTTCTCATCCATTAACATAGGATAGTTTTTATGTCTTCCATTATTTTTGCCAAAGTTTTACAGTTTTCAGAGTACAAGACTTTCACCATCATGGTTAAATGTATTCATATTTTATATTTTGACATTATTACAAATGAGATTGCTTTTACAATTTCTTTTACAGTAGTTTATTGTTGATGTACAGAAATGCTACTTATTTGTATATGTTGATTTTATCTCCTGCAACATAAATGAACTTATGTCTTAATTTGAACAGTTATTTGGTGGTGTCTTTTGGTTTCTCTATATGCAAAATCATGCCATCTACAAATACAGACCATTTTATTTCTTCCTTTTTGATTTAGATGCTTTTCATTTATTTTCTTGCCTAGTTGCTATAGCTAGGACTTTCACTAGTAAGCTATACAGAAATGTGGAGAGTAAGCATCCTTTACCTGTTCCTTATCTTAGAAGAAAAGCTTTCAATGCTTTGCAGTAGTGTATGATGTTTGCTGCGGGCTACTCGTGTATATTTATTGTGTTGAGGTAAATCCTTCTATACCTACTTTGATGAGAAATTTTTATAATGAAATGATGTTGAGTTTCATCAAATGCTTTTCATGCATCTGTGGAGATGATTTTTATCTTTTAGTCTGTTGATGTGATGAATTACATTATTGATTAGTGTAAGTTAAACCATACTTGCATCCCAGAGATACATCCTAGTTGCTCTTAATGAGTGACACTTTTAATGTACTGTTGAATTCAGTTTGCTAATATTTGGTTAAGGAATTTTACATCTATGTTCATCAGGGATAGTGGTTCATAATCTTATTTTTTATAGTGCCTTTTCCTGGATAATACAGGCTTCACAAAACAAGTTTTAAAGTATTTTTAAAGCATTTTATCCTTTTTAAGTTTTGGGAAAGTTTGAGAAAAATTGGTATTAGTTCTTTAAATGTTTGATTGAATCTACCAGTGAAGTCATCAATTTACACTGTTCTTTGATGGAAGCCTCTTTATTACTGAGTTAATTTATTACTCGTTATTGGTCTGTTCAGATTTTATATTACTTCATGATCCAGTATTGGTAAGTTTTGTTTCTAGGAATGTTTTTGTTTCTTCTGTGTTATCAAATTTGTTGGCATATAATTGATCATTGTAGTTTTTTATGATCCCTTGTGATATCAGTTACAATCTCTCCTCCTTTATTTTTTACATTAATTATTTTAAACATTTTTATTTTTTCTTATTTTAGCTTAAAATTTTTCTATTTTTAGCTTTTAAACAACCAATTCTTCATTTCAATGATCTTTTCAATTTTTTTATAGTCTCTATTTCATTTATTTCTGTCTTGACATTTATTATTTCCTTTCTTCTACAAGCTTTGGGCTTAGTTTGTTCTTCCTTCTCTAGTTCCTTTTTTAATTTAGTTATTGAATTTTTCAACTCTATGGTTCCTCTGTGTATTCTTTTTGGGAATTTGTATATTATTCATACATTGTTTTCTTGTGCTTGATCTACTGCTAGATCGTATCCATTCTAACTATATTTTTGTACTTACTAACCATGCCCACACCCCTTCACTACCACTCCCAGTCTCTAGTAACCATCATTCTGCTCTCCATCTCAATGAATTTACTTGTTTTAAGTTTTAGCTTTCCAAAATGTGTGAAAAGGTAAACAGTTTGTCTTTCTGTGCCTGGCTTATTTCATAAAACATAATGCCTTTCAGTTCCATCCATGTTGTTGCAAGTGACAGGATTTCATTCTTTTTATGGCTTAATCGTACTCCATTTTATATGTATACCATGATTACTTTATCTATTTGTCTGTTGATGGACACTTAAGTTGCTTCCAAATCTTGGCTATTGTGAATAGTACTACAAAAAAACATGAGAGTGCAGATATCTCTTCAATGTACTGATTTCCCATCTTTGGGGAACATACCTTGGAATGGAATCACTGGATCGTACAGTACCTCTATTTTGAGTATTTTGAAGAACCTCCATACTGTTTTCCATAGTGGTGTACTGAATCACATTCCTACCAGGAGTGTAGAAGTTTTCCCTTTTCTCCATATCCTCACCAGCATTTGTTATGACTGTACTTTTAGATATAAGCCATCTTTACTGGCTTTATTATTTACTACAATAATGACTCATTGTAGTTTTGATTTTCATTTATCTGATGATCAGTGATGTTGAGCACCTTTTCATATACCTGTTTGTCATCTTTATGCTAAAATAGTTGCAGGGTTGGAGAGAATTGAATCCAAATTTGAAATAATGCTACCATGGATAAAATGCTATCATATAGCATTGCATGCTACAGAGAAACCTTTCATGGAAGAAAGAGTTGATTGATGTGGCAAACTTTATTTTTGTCTTATTTTAAGGAACTTCCACAATCACTCCATTCTTTAGCAATCACCACTCTAATCAGTCAGCAGCCATGAACACTGAGGCAAGACCCTGTACCAGCAAAAAGCGTATGACTTGTTGAAGTCTCAGACAGCTATTTGCATTTTTAGCTATAAAGCATTTTTAAATTAAGATATGTGCATTGTTTTTTCAGATATAATGCTACTGCACATTTAATGGATTATAGTATAGTGTAAATATAACATTTTTATGCACTGGGAAACCAAAGAATTCATGTGACTGACTGTTATTGCATGATTGCTTTATTGCACTTATCCAGAACTGAACCCACAATACTTCAGAAATATGCTTGTGTATATAATCATGCAAAATCTTCTATGGTTTTATTTGTTCCATTTTACAATCTTGTTCTGCCTCTTTTTAAAAAACACTGCTAGCACAACTGTGGTTTATGACCATGTGTTTGATTCTAAATTTATTTTATTTACATAAACTTAAACTATAGTATTAAGCAAATTATGCCTCACATTTTCCCTATATAGTATTAATATTCTTATAATTGATGCCATCTTTATTTGTGCATTGCATAATAAATTCTCTCACACTTTTAATTAAGGCAATTTATACTGTTTTATCTATGTTTAGATTAATTAATGTTATTAAATTTGGTTTTTAAATCTTGTATCGTTTATATTTAGTCAAAATTATGACAATATAACTGTGCAATTTTTTAGTCTTTATTTGTATATATTGCATTCATTTTTTCACTGCTTTTCCCCCAACTGCTTCAGTGAAGTTGAGTCATACAGTTTTAATATAGAGAGAATCTCTCATCATGGTTTGAATTCTTTCCTGTGAACCCCTTAACTCTTAAAGGATTTTTAAAATGTGCATTCATTAGGGTTAATGCTGTGTCGTAAAGTTCTATAGGTTTTGAAAAATGAATAATGCTATATATCCACATTATAGTATCATGGAGAATCATTTTCACCACTCTAAAATCCTCTGTGCTCAGCCTGTCATTGCATACATATCCCTTGTGTTTCACACATTATTCCAAAGCTCTAGCAACTACTGACACTGTAGCTAATTCTATATCTGGAGTGTCAAATAATTATAATCACACTGTATGTAGCCTTCTCAGACTAGCATTTTTCACTGGGCTATATGCATTTAAATTTTCTCTATGTCTTTTCATGACTTGATAGCTCATTTCTTTTTATTGCTATGTAATATTCCATCACATGGATTTGCTACAATGTGTTAATACATTTACATTTGTATAAACTATAAACCTCTTGGTTGTTTGGGAAATTGTGACTTTAGCAGCTATAAACATTAATGTGCAGGTTTTTGTGGTGATATAGCTTTTTGACTAACTTGGTTAAACACCAGGGAACTACTACTGTGCAGTATTATTTTTATTTGCAATTGCCCCATTATAAATTATATTGAGCATTTTTTTCATTTTTTTCCCATTTTCCTTTTTTGCTGAGGTATCTTTACAGATTTTTGTCAATTTTTTTTACTTGAGTTTTTTTTCTTTTTGCTTTCTTATTGAGTTGGAAAAGTTCTTTGTATATTTCCCATATAATTTCTTAATTAGATATATTTTACAACTATTCTCTCCCAGTCTGTGACTTGTTTTGTAACTCTCTTAACAGTGTCTTTCAGAAAGCATATTTTAATTTTAGTGACATGAAACTTATAAATGTTTTTATTTCATGGGTTATACTTTTGTTATTGTAGTAAAACTCATATTTAAGGTTTTCAACTTTCCAAATAGAAATTTACATTCTTGTGTTTATTCCTTAATGTCTTGATTTATTAACTCTTATACAAAAATCTTATTTTTCAAAAGAGCTTAAATGTTTTTGTTTTTCAATCTTATGTAAGTCAATGTTATTGATATAGACTGGAGAAAGGGAAATACTTCATAGAAGAAGGTGGTTCCCAGGCAAAGGTTCCACCCTCAAGCCTGGATACCTGCAGCCCTAAATGAAAACAGGCATTCCTGTTTTCCTCCCCAAAAAGTTGCCTTTTGACCTGCCATGTCCCCTGTTCTGTACCCATATAAACCCCAAATCCCAGACTCCAGAGCAGACTAGCAGACAAGGAAACAAGACAAGCAAATGAACAGGCAGAACGACGTGGCAGAGAAAGAGAGAAGAGGAGGAACAGATTGATCACTGAGAGGAGTTCGGCTGTAGGACAGCCTAACTTCAGGGGAAGATCATCTTCTCCCTCTCTCTCCCTTTCTGGCTCCCTATCCGTCCTGCTGAGAGCCATACCGCCACTCAATAAAATCTTGCATTCATTCTTCAAGCCCCTGTGAGACCTGATTCTTCTGGGACGCTGGGCAATAGCTCAGGATACAGAAAGATGTCACACTGGTCCTCTGCCCTTGGGAAAACACAGAGGGTCCATTGAGCTGATTAACACTCAAAGCTGTCTGTGGACAGCAAGGCTTATAGAGTATTTTAACATTGGGGATTGCAGGCACCCAGCCCTATACACTGTCAACGACTGGAGTCCAAATCACTTGCCCCAGCCTCTGCAACTGCCCGTCTAGGTGCTCCCCCTCCTACAAGGGGTTTGAGCAGCAGCTTTGACCAAATAGGTGACACACCCTTGTTGCACTTTCTGTAAGGGGAATCAAGGAATTCTCCCATTTCATTATTATAGACTGAATTATGTTCCCCTCAAAATTCATATGTTGAAGCTCTAAGCACTATTACCTTAGAATATAAATTCTAAGGAGGCAGGGCCTTTAAAGGATAATTATGTTAAAATGAGGCCATTAGGACGGGCTGTGATCAAATCTGACTGGTGTCCTAACAAGAGGTTAGAACTTGCAAAGAAAGACACCAGCGATGTTCATGCACACAGAAGAGACCATGAGTGAGGAAAGAGTAAGACTGGTCATCTGCAAGCCAAGGAGATGTGGCTGAGAAACCCAGCTTACCAACACCTTGATCTCTGGATTCTAGGTTCCAAAATTATAAGAAAATAAATTTTGGTTGTTTAAGACACCCAATCTGATAAATAACCGGCAACTACAGAAAAAGTATATTGTACTAAAGAACATGAAATAATACATTCATTAAAGATGTTTTATAAAAATAATAAATTGCATTTGAAAACGGTTTTATGAACTTGATTTATTTATTTATTTATTTTTTTGAGATGGAGTCTTGCTCTGTCACCCAGGCTGAGTGCAATGGCCTGATCTCAGCTTACTGCAACCTCAGCCTCCCAAATTCAAGTGATTCTCCTCCATCAGCCTCCCAGTAGCTGGGACTACAGGTGTGTGCACCACGCCTGGCTCATTTTTGTAGTTTTAGTAGAGACAGAGTTTCACCATGATCCTAAACTCCTGACCTCGTGATCCGCCCAACTCGGCATCCCAAACTACTGGGATTACAGGCATGAGCCACTGCACCTGGCCTGTTTTATGAACTTTTATGCAATACAGACACAGAGTTTTCTTAAAAGAAGACAAGGTTAGACATTGTTAGTTTCACTTTTTTTTGTATATAAATGAATCATTCTTTTACCTTTAATTTCTTATTCTGATTCTGTTTGATTTATGTAGAATCTCCATAACATTTTAATAAACTCTTTTGTTAACTTCATCAATAGTCACTCAAAAAGTCATTCACCTTTTATCTAAACCATACACAGTGGAAAGAGGAAAACAATTTTGTTGAAAGTAGATTTTGATTTAAAACTCTAAGTGTAACAACCTGAATTTAGTAGAACCTTCAATTTCAAAGTGACAATATATAGCCAGCTCTCTCCCAAAAGGTTTAATCCTTCTCCCTCTCTCTTTTACATCTGCAATAAATAAATAATCGAAATCCGTCAGATACTACATATGAAAACTTCAGTTTCTGGAAAAATCAAGATTTTTCCCTGGATGATTCTAAGAAATACATTTGGCTAGAACTGGATATAAAGTTTCTCTCTAGAGACAGTTCTTGGGGGTAGACAGTGTGTGTGTGTGTTTATAGGATTGAAATTTAAATCAGATTACTCATTCCATTAGCATCCTGAATAAGTAAAAGCAAGTCAAAGGGCTGTGTTTTAATATTTTGAAAGTGGATGAAAGAGTTCAAAAGTGAGTAGGTTGGGATTTCAATTTTTTAAAATATTTTGCCTATTTTCAAACCTAGCAACAGAAAGAGGAGATAGGAATAAGTTATATAATGGTGTATAGAATTGTTATAAAGAATCCTAAAGAGGAAATGACAACTATGTGATGACACAGACTTTAAATTATTCTTAGTATTCTTTCTGGTCACCAGTTCAACCTGGTTTTTCTATCAGTATTGCCCCTAGGGCTAAATAATTTGGAGGATATCCTATAATTCTGCCATTTCTCAATCACCATCATCAGAGTTGTTTAGAATATACATCAGAACTCTGACTGAATGCGTCACCTCTTTCTCTTTCATAAATATCACTAAAGTTGAACAGATTCCTGACCTAGAGATAAACAAACAAATGAAAACAATATGAACACAAATGAACTCAACCAACAATGAAAACAGTAGCAATAACAAAACAAAGCTGCAAGTTGGAGGTGAGGGAAGGAATGATGGAAAAAACTCAGACAACATTTTTTTAATAGTCATTTGCTAGATTTCTGGAAAAGTATGAAGAATAAATTATATTAGCAAGTATTGACGTATAATCTCAACTGTGTAGTAACATAAAAGAAGGAAAAACTGCCAGTTTAACCCAACAACTCTCCTGGACTCAACCTGCTTCTGTAACTTTTACAAATCCTATTACAGGGCAAAAAGGCTTAATGGTAAAAACATTACTATAAATTCAGAAACATCTTTCTGATGAAAGTACCTTAAAATTCATTATACACAAAATCAGGAAATACAAAATACCAAACGGTATGAAGTGGGAATGACAATAAAATGTAGTACTACCATACAGAGATAAGCACTGCTAATATTTAATTTTATGTCCTTCCAGTGTCTCTAATTCTATTCATATTCTGTTTACTAATTGAGTGCTGAACATGTGCCATAGACAATTATACATTCTCTTCATGTATAAACTCATTAATTCTGTTCAAGAAACTCTTGAAATAAATACTATAATTTTTCTCATTTTCATAAATAAACTAAGACAAAATATTTAGAGAATAGCAGAACTTTTTTAGACAGCTGCAGTACACATCAAATATTAAAAGTAGAGATAAAGTTTTAAAATAAAACAGTAATATAAGAATAAAAAAATAGAAAACAACCTAGTCTAGATTACGTAGCAGTTCTGACTCATGCTCCCGTTTAATCAAACGTGGTATATGGCCCCTAAGTTTAATTCAACCACAAATTTTTCTATCATCCTACCACCTACCTCTCCTCCACTATCTTCTGTTCCTCCTCTTCCTTCTCCTTCTTCTTCATCTTCTTCTTCTTCCTCTTCCTCTTCATTTTCTTTTTTAATTTGTAGAGTTTTCAACATATAGCACAGGCTGGTCTGAAACTCCTGGGCTCAAGGGATCTATACACCTTAGCCTCCCAAAGTGCTGGAATTACAGGCGTGAGCCACCATGCCCGGCCAGTATTCCACTTTTCATCAGTACTGTTCTCCATGGAATTCCTTAGCACCATGAGTGCTGTGATTTTTCCTTGTATTTGCTCTTTCTTTGTCTCTCTTGCCCTGCCCTCCTCATGCATTCTTCAGCAACCTCTTCCAGCAACATGCACATGTGCAACTATAGAAACATGCATATGCACACATTCATTCCCTTATAAATTTACACCTTCACCTGAGGTCTCTATTCATCATTGCTGGTTGTATTTTGCACCTCAAAGGAGGTAACTCTTCTCTCACTCTCTCTCTCCCTCTCTCTCTCTCTCTCTCTCTGTGTGTGTGTAAAGTGAATTATATACATACATGTATCATATAATTATTTGTCATTATTTTCATGTAATTGCTTCCAAATCTATTTTGTGATTTTCAGTGCAAAGATATAATTTTGGCACATCAGTGATGCTCCATTTATAATTTATAAATAAACAGCTTTTTTGATCATTTGATTTGTTTTCTCAATTGAGTAAATGCAGTCCAACAATTACAAATTATCAATAGTTCAGGAATTATATCAATGTTCTCTTCAAAAGAGAAATGTTTAGGAAAACATAACAAATAAAAATTTCATTAATTAGTAATTATTGGGAGGTTCATATTTTTTGGTCAGGTGTCTAGGCTATGAAAAGGCCTTTGTATGTAATTCCTAATCTTTTTCTGTTTTTTTTTTTTTTTTCAAGACAGAGTCTCACTCTGTTAACCAGACTGGAGTACAGTGGCACAATCTCAGCTCACTGCAACCTCAGCCACCTGGGTTCAAGTGATTCTCTTACCTCAGTCTCTCGAGTGGCTGGGATTACAAGTGCCCCCCACTATGCCTGACTAATTTTTGTATTTTTGGTAGAGACAGGGTTTGTCCATGTTGTCCAGGCTAGTCTCTCACTCCTGACCTCAAGTGATCCGCCCACCTCAGCCTCCCACTGTGCTTGGATTACAGGTGTGAGCCACTGCACCCAGCTGGACCTACTCAATTTTTATAATACTGGTCAATTTCCTATTCTTTTTATTATAATATTCATACTGCTATTATTAGTTATTTAATGGATTTTTACCATGTTATTAGTATATATGTGTGTGTAAATGCATATAATCCCTTTCAAACTAGTGTACTCAAACTGATTGTAAAAGGAAATTTTCTCTGTCTTTAAACTTTCAATCCATTGTGAAGCTGGCTAGAATTTTTCAATCGAATTGTAAGTCCTTTGAAGTCACTCAGATACTTGGATTTATTAATATGTTATTAATATAAAACAAGTAATGCCTACTATAGGCCAATGGATGCGGTCATGTGCAACCAAGAAAATACAGAATAATACAGTAGATACCACTTCATGTGATTCAGATAAGGCTTAAAGACATTTTAAAAACAGACTGGTTTACAGAACTAATAAATTTTGGGTTTAAACTACAGTGACTTTTTCCTTTTTATACAAAATAATAATGAATTTAAATTTACATCATCCTATTTATTTTCATTTCCCAAGGTTGGCTGGTGTCACAATGCATTTTCTTTTTAATAACAGCTTAGATTAAGTAAATCTTTATTGCTTTTTACAGAAAAGTCATATTGCTAATAATAATGTTTTGATATTATGGAAAAATATTTGAGGCTGTAAAAAGTTAATATGTCAGTGCTTCCAGTGTAGAAAAATACATTTGCAACTTACATAAGAGTTATAAAAATCATGTTGTAAAGCAAAGATGTTATGTTTGAATTGTTCCTAAGAAACATTTGCTTAGTTCATTTATTAAAATGATCCCTCAGGTTATTAATGATATTTAACATGAATAAATGAGATTTTATGTCATTATATTTGTTTAGAGTATCATTAAGGTTTTTTTTTTTTTAAATCTACAGTAGTGGAAATGTAGTGAGCACTTTGTTATTGTTAGATTTTGTTTTGAATCTGGTAGTAAAAGTAAATCAGTAATTGAATTGTGCACAGAGTTTTCTTTAATAGTTTAACAGTCTTTAAAAGTAAATGAAACATTGGAAAATCATTAAGAGATTCTACTACATTTTAAATATGAATTATGTATATATATACATATTAAATGTATATACAAATATACTATGTATATATATTTAAATATGAAATATGTATATATAATCCTTTTAGAAAAAAATTATGTTGAGTAGCCTTAAGATGTTTAAGCAATTGAAGGGGCAGTTAACTATAATAGACTTATTTAAGTAAAAGCAATTTTAAATTTGGTTTATTTTTTAAAATACAAAATTGCAAATAAACTGAAATTGATGCTAGTAAAATTGAAAATTTAACCTAAAACTCAAACCTCTTGCCAGTGTCCCTTGAAAAGGGACAATTACAGTGGTGTTTGTTGCAAGATTTTGCTTTGCTTTTTTTTTTCTTTTTAACTCTAAAAGCTAGAAAACAATCTAAATATCAATGATAGTTTTCAAAGAAAAGAGTATCATGTAGGGATTTAAAAGAATGAAGTAGATCTTTATATATTAATGTGGATAGATATGCAAAACAGAAGTTTGGTGAAGAGAAGATGCAGATTAATTCAAACAGATTAATGCAATTCGTAACAAAAATTAAAACACTTTATGCAATCTTATACACTGCTTATGAAAGGGCTATCTAGTCATCCACATATAAGTTGTAGATTGAAGAGATATGCATATAATTTTTTCATAGTATTTTCCATATGCAAATCAACTTCTTAAAACATTTCTACCAAATAAAGTTGAGTTTGGGTTTGGATTTGGGTTCTGTTATGGAGTAAAAAGCATTTTGTTGAAATTCATACACGAAATAATTGAAATCTAAAAATAATACTGGGTCACAATGAGTAAATTACTGAAAGGGGAAAAATGACTTTAGGGGTAACTTATCTTCAAGAAAGAGTCTGTAGTCAGATTGCTCACTGTGCGCCTTTTCACACTTTGGATGCACTTCATAATCCAAAACAAGATGTCACCAGAAATGCTAATATTTGCCTTGGGTAATATGCTTGAGCAAGAGAAAATCTGATCCCCATGCTAAACTTGTGAAACACTGGAAACACAGATATTTTGTATTATAACAAATAAACTAGACACACTATAAAAATTCAATATTTTTGAAATGGTCCTTCAGGACAGAATCTCATCCTTTATGTTCCTGAGACAAGAAGCTTGGCTCTCATGAAGCATAAGCAATCTGCCTCTCAAACCGTGAGAGGATAGAGCTTATTTAAGATCTGCCAACAGCATATTGCTTGGACTATATTAGTTTTTGCCCTTCAGGGATGAGTGTTTCAACTCAAAGTAATATTTATTCCAAATACTACACTAAATATCTTTGCAGCCTTCAAATTGATTTTGAGAGGAATTCCTGTCTTGAACCCATCAGAATAACTTTTAGGTTAAAGGGAGCCTTGAGAATCAGGACAGACCAAGGTACTCCATGAAACAACATGACTTCAGAGGAAAACGGTTCAAATAACGAATTGACTGCAATAAGGACAGTGAAAAAATTGTCTAAGACTCACAAGAGAAAACTAAACCTGTGGTAATGAAACTACTCTGTCTGCTGCTATAAAACTGTTCAGTACAATCTTCAGATCTCACTGCCCTTACTGCCCATAACAGGGTCAAAGAATGCCTGCTATAAAGAGTAAGTAATTTCTCAATTATGTTTTTATCAAACTTTGACACATATATGAAAGAACCTAAAGAAAATATGAACACAGAGTTTTTCAGTAAAGACACTTTAAGCCTTTACAAAATCTATATGATTGAACGTTTTCAATTAAAATATACAAACTGCATGTTTGGGTCATGCTCTTAATTAGAACTCTGGCTACATAAATCTCAGCCAAGCTGCTTTTGTTTCCAAATTGAGCTTTGAATAAAAAGATGTATTGGATTTCATTAGAGTAATCTCTAGACAGGAACACTACTGTAACTCTTCTAATAAATAAGTTAGTAATAACAATAACATTAAAAAAATTATAATGAGTGTCCATCTTGCTATTTTGTAGATGTACAGCTTTGTAAGGAAAGAGAAAACGTAGGGCTGGGCGCGGTGGCCCACGCCTGTAATCTCAGCACTTTGGGAGACTGAGGCTGGCGGATCACGAGGTCAGGAGATCAAGACCATCCTGGCTAACACGGTGAAAGCCCGTCTGTACTAAAAATACAAAAAATTAGCCGGGCGTGGTGGCGGGCGCCTGTAGTCCCAGCTACTCGGGAGGCTGAGGCAGGAGAATGGCGTGAACCTGGGAGGCGGAGCTTGCAGTGAGCTGAGATCACGCCACTGCACTCCAGCCTGGGTGACAGAGCCAGAGCAAGACTCCGTCTCAAAAAAAAAAAAAAAAAAAAAAAAAAACACACACACAAAGAAAAGAACAAACATATTATTATTATTATTTTTATTATTTGCCTCACCTCCCGAGTAGCTGGGACTACAGGCGCCCGCCACCTCGCCCGGCTAATTTTTTGTAGTTTTAGTAGAGACGGGGTTTCACCGTGTTAGCCAGGATGGTCTCCATCTCCTGACCTCCTGATCTGCTTGTCTCGGCCTCCCAAAGTGCTGGAATTACAGACTTGAGCCACCGCGCCCGGCCCAAACATATTAATTTTAAAATAAATTTCTATTTATTTCCAAAAGGATAGTTTTATTAATGGCCTAATATATGTAAAGTGCTTTCCATACAAAAAGCAGTAAGTTTCGAAATGTCATTGTTGAGAAAGAAGAGAATTGCTAAGTTTCTAAAGATATATTAATGATGGCAGACCATCAGGGTCTCATTTACTTTGCTGAGAAAAGGTTAATTGGAGAAAGATATTCTAATGATCAAAACCAATAATGAATTTAACAATATGTGCACTGATATTCTTCTCAGCCATTGGAACACTAATTATATGGAACCCCAGTAGTTTCTCCAGTTACTTTACCTGACTGGATCTGGATTCCCAAGGCTTTCAGTCTGTTGAACTCACAACTTTATTGAACTTGTATTGCAGTCTTTAAAATTCTGTTAACAGTTTGTTTTGCCATTTTTTTATCCAAATCAAGAATAGGACATGACTCATCCATCGTCAACTTTTATCTGAAACTCTCTTTTTTAAAAAATAAGACTTCGAATCTCGTGCTGGGTTTTACTGCTCTAAGTCTAATGCTTGTAGAAAAAAGCTTCCTGTTTTAATGGCATGTTTGTTTAATTTTCCTTTCAGGAATTTATCTCAATAAGCACTTCACTCAGAAATTTCTAAATTCCCTCTATTTGGCAGCACTTTTATTTTTCCTGAAGCAATGATGAATTATTGGCATTATCAATTGTAGTTTTCATATACATTTCTCCATCTTTAAGATCTCTCTTCTAAAATATCCAAGGCTTTTAAAAGTTCAATCACATTATTTTTCACCTCTGACTGCCGAGTTCATTTTTTTATTTAAACATAAAATGTTTCATGTTCATTTTCGTATTTAAATCTATTTGTGTGTGTGTGTATATATATGTGTGTATACACATACAGACACACATATACATTATATACATACACACACTAATGAAGAAATTATTTATATAGCTATAGAATATCATAAGATTACTCTTTTTTTGAGAATAAGACTCAAAAAGATACTTTCTTGTTCATTTGTCTTAAATACGTTCTAGTATCCTGGTTGGAACACATTCACTAAGTATTATGTATTTATTTGCTTTTAGTAGAAGTTGTTTGTTTAAAAATAACCTGGATACCACTTTTCTTCAAATCTCATCCAAATTCTGGATTAGGACAAACTATAATAATCTAAAATTAAGAGAGTTCTTGTTAAGCAAAGTAAATAGGCCTGCAATCGCCTCATTTGGAGGAAAAAACTGTTGTTTTAGTTTTGTTAATAAATGATCAAAAGAGTACTTTCTGAAACTAATGCTGTGTTTTTTATTCCCTTCATAATGAACTAAGTGATTTAGTTGACATATAAAAAGTTAAACATACCATTTAGATTTTCTTATACCACAGTAAAAATCAGTCCTGCTGCTCTCTTATCCCTGCAGAGGCTACTATTCAATATAAATTTAACATGTTTTAAATTTCAATTTGAGTAGGATGTCAAGTTAATTGCTCTCTTATATGCCATAAAATGCACATTTTATTTACGTGTAGACAAAAATGCGATATTTCTGAAACATAGTAAATATATGATGTCTTCGTGTGGACTTAAAGTATGAGAGGTGTTCCATTTATATATGATTTTTAATATCATTCATTTTCTTTTGACTGTGTATGCAGTCGTAATCAGCATTTAAATTACTGCCCTGGTGATAACATCATGCAAGTCTGTTCATTTTATCTTGTAAACTACAAGCACTACCAATTCTGACACTTGGGTGAGCTCCACTGATTTTCACTTTGATCTTCTGTTTTCAGACTCAGTGAAATACTAAGGAAAAGCACCAAGCACAGCGCTAAAATAATTTTGCTTAAAGATTTTGCCTCAGTCCAGTCAGAGTTCTAGAACAGTTCCACACTACCCGCTGTTTGAGGAAGAAAGAAGGAGAGAAAGAATATATGTCATTAGTTATTTGAAAAGTATTGTCTTAAATAGATGGAGTATCAAACACATATTTTAAAAGGCCAGGAATGTATGATAACTAGTAAAAAAACTCCATTTTCTTCTTATTTTATGTGTAGTTTGCATTCAAATGTAAGTGAAGCATTCCTGAAAAATGTACGGGGCAATAACTTTTAGGCAATCATATCAGTGTGGCTTTTATAATGATGAGGAAATCAGAGTAATTCAATCAAAGCATCTTATTATTTTTTCGTGGCAATTAGAAATACATCATATTTCTTTTTGGTTAGGATACATGACCACGATTACTAATAAATCTTTCATTAGTTTACCCGCATTCCAGTTTTGGCATGTTTGCTGTTGCAGATCCCTGTAGTGACAGTAATAACTCTAATTGTGGTGAACACTTCTGATATTTGTTTATCACTTGTTTTGTCATTTGTTTTTCATATGTTTTGTTCACTTTTTACAAAGCACATTCATGTATAATTTTGAAAATCATTTTTAGGTATGCACAGCAAATGTTAACATTCATATTGTAAAGTAATTCAAACAACATTACAATTCTACTTGGCTGCTTCAACAATTTAAGATACTTATAAAACGATAATCCTTTTATCAATTTTTGAGTGAATATTTGTATGCATTTACATACATAATGAACTTCTATAAAGATAGTTTTCATTATATATTGCTTGTTTTTTTAAGGTCCTCTTATTGATTATCTAAGCAGTGTTAGCTTGTAGCTGTTTTTTGGATTGTCGGGTTCATGAATGCTCATATATATGTATGCATATATATGTGTATTTACTTATATATTTATAACAATTATTCTGCCTTGGTGATACTGAATTCATATTCTCTTAAATGGATGTATAATACTCTTTAGTACACAGTAACAGTTGTCCTTTTCAACCTCTCAATTGGATAATCTTACCCTTCTTTGGTAGCCATAGGAAGCAAGAGAGTGTCTTGGAGACAAGAAGATTCTGCCATGATCAACCACGACAATGCTAGGTTAATTTGAAAGCTGTGTTAGGGAGTGAATTTCCTGGTTTCCTAGACTAAATAAAATTCCTCACATCAGGAAATAGAATTGGTGAAAAAAAACCAATTCTGCTGATACTTTCTTTCTTCTGATTGGCAAATAGATCAGTGGGAGAAACGACAGGACTCCCATGTTTTAATTTTTTGAAATATTGCCTTGGAATTATTTGTTTAAAAGAAACTTCAAATCCTTTATACTTAGTTCCCTCCTTTTAACCTAAGATTTCAGTCAGAAAATCCCTTGCAATGATTTGAAAAACCTTCAGTGTGACCTTATAGTGTTACCTGATTCAAGCATCAATTAATTTTATAAATTTGCTATTTTGTATTACATAATATGGAAAGCAGTTGTTTCCTGAGCTATGTGTTTGATAGCTGCATACCCTGTCATTGGTGATAAAAATACTACTAATTATTTGTCTTCCATGTGTATGAAAACAATATTCTTCTTCTATCCAAATTACATATAGAACTGCGTGTTTACATACAAATATATCAGTTGGTAATAAACTGACCCATTTTTTCATTTCTTTTAGATTTTCTGCCACAGTTTTGTTGAGGCATACCTGACATACAATAAACCATACATATGTAAAGAGTTATAATTTGGTAAGTTTTGATGAAAGAATATACCTGTGAAACCCTTGCCACAATCAAGATAGTGAACATATGAAAAGGGAGCAAAAATTCCCGGGGCAGGATATACAATTTGCAGTAACCAGTGCATAGCAAAAATGTGGGATCTCTGTGGGGTGCAGGGAAGTCAATCTCCTCTTCCTACGAATTCATAGTCCCATAGTCCCATCTCGGTGGTCCGGACACCTCCAAGGAATGCGACCTCTATCCTGCAACATGCTCTATTCCTGAATCTGGATAGCTAAGAGATTGTATATGGTTCGCCTTTCAAATGTGCTGAGGTGCTGCCAACCAAAAGAGGGTGGTCTTCTCTTTACCCTTCCCTAAGACGCCTCTGGGCCACAGCGGCCCTCCCTCTGCCCTCTCTGCCCATGCACACAGGCTCCCACAGAAGCAGAGAGATACAACTGCACTGCATACAGCCTCCCTGCCCAAGAAACCTGGTCTCCACTCCTGATTAAAGGTGGCAGTGGTCCTGGGGTAGGGTCCCAAGGTGCCAGAGTTCCGTGAGGGGGCAGCCAAGAACCAGTCCTGGTCGCAGTAGAGGGTGGTATCAGGGGCTCCCTGTGAGCCAAGGCTCCAAACTCCTACCACATGTTCCGTTGTCACACATGTTCCGTTTTATGATTCCATTTATAAAACAAAAACTCAAAGATAAAATAAGAGTTTCAAGAGGATTACAGCATCGCATTAAACCCCAAGCACAGGGCAGATCTGAGCATGGGCTCTGTGCATCCATAATGGTTGTAGTTCCATGAAGCCAACTCTGCATTTTCCTTTGTAATCCCTTCTTGTAGCTTGTCGGCCTTTTAGCTAAGATGAAGTATAATCCCTTCTTTCCCCCTCCTCCCAGCAATTGTCTGTTTCTCTATCGACAGTGAATTGCATTTTCTAGAATTCCATATGCATTGATTTTATAGGACATATTCTTTTAGGTTTGATTTCTTCCACACAGCATAATTATTTTGAGTTTCATCCATGATGTTGTACTTATCAATAGCTTATTCTTTATTACTGCTGAGCAATGTTCTATTTGATTTGTGTACCTGACCTGTTGATGAGCATTCATTGTTTGTTTTCCAAGTTATTAGCTATTACTAGAAAAGTTTCAATGACTATGGGTATACAAGTCTTTTTACCAACATATATATATATATATATATATTTTTATTTTTTTTGAGGACACCTAGAAGAAGACTGGATCATATGTAATAAATTTGCCAAAAATTTTTAAAAATTGCCAAACTGATTTTCAATATGATTGTATCATTTCATATTCCTACCAGGAGTGTATAAGAATTCCAGTTCCTGCATTTCATTCATGGTGATTTAATATGGCCAAACTTTTAAATCTTAGCCATTATAATAAATGGGTTGGCATATATTATTTTATAAGTTTGCATTTCCCTAAACACTAATGATGTTCAGCTTATTTACAAATCTGTGCTATTGGTATATTCATCTTGTGTCTGTTTTATTTTCTCATCCTCATATTTATTAGGTAGCTTGTTTAATTATTGCATTTTAAGAATTCATTATATATTATGGATATAATTCCATTTTCTCCACTCTGAGGTTTGTGTTTTCCTTCTTTTAAGAGTGTATTGTGGAGAGCAGACATTTTAAATTTTGCTGAAATTTAATCTTTTTTTCTTCTTTTATGAATTGTGTTTTTGATGTTCAAACTAAGCTACTTTTTTTAACCAATAGCTGTAAAGATTTTGTTTTAGCATTTTTACAGGTTTAGGCTTTATATTTAAGTAAATAACTGATTCATTTTTAGTTAATTATTATATAATATTTGAGATAGGAATCAAAAGTGCATTGTTTATACATATCTCCAACTTTCCTGGTACCATTTATTAAAAATATATTTTCTCCTCTGAATTCTCCTTGCATTTTGATGTAAAGTCAGTTTACATATACATGATTTGGTCTATTGCTGGCCTATTAGGTTCTACTGATTTACTAGTGTATATTTATGACACTATCACACTATCTTGATTGTTGTAGTCTTGTATCACAGTGTTACTCTTCCAATGTTGTTCTTCTTTTTCAATGTTTTAACCATTGTATGTCTTGCATTTCCAAATGAATTTTAGAATCAGCTAGCTAATTATATTAGAAAAGCCTGGTAAAAATTATATTAGATTTTGTTGAAGCTATATATCAATTTGAGATATATATCAGTATATCAATATATTAATTCTACATCTTAACAATATGAAGACGTTAAACACATGAACAAGGTATACATATTTTTTAAATGTTTCATTTCTCTTAGCACTCTTCGTGGTTTTCAGTGTGTATCTTTGGTTGTATTGGATTCATGGATCTTTTGTTGGACCAATCCCTTTGAAGGTGTGTTTTATACTATTTTTAATTGGTTAGGTGTTTTTGTTTGAATTTCTGATTGTTTGTTAGTATGCAGAAATTCAATAGATTGTACTATATTTATTTTAGAACCTGCAATATCTAAACTTATGTATTTTAGAAGCTGCTTTTGTTTATTTGCTTTCATTTGTTTTTTGTAAACTCCATAGAATGCTTTTGAAAAAAGAATAAATTCATATGATAATTAAATTCTAATTTTTCCTCTCTAACCTGGATGCCTCTTATATTATTATTGACTAATTGCATGACTAGAGCTTCCAGTTCAATACTGACTAGAAGTGGTGAGACCTCACATCTCCACTGTTGTCCTGATATGTGGAAGAAAGTATTCAGTGTTTCACTATTATATATAATGTTTTTGGTCGAGGTTTCATAGATGCCCTTGATCAGTTTGAGATATTTTCTATTTCTACTTCGCTTAAAGTTTCTATCAGAAATGAAATTTGTATTTTTCCAAATGCTTTCTATGTGTCTATAAGAGATGATCAGTTGTTGTTTCTTCCTTATTCTGTTAATGGAGTGAATTACATTGATTGATGCTTATATATTAAAACAGTCTTAAATTGCTGACTTAACTGTTCATGGTCATTCTTCATTATCCTTTTAACATATTATTGGATATGATTTGCTAATATTTTGTTTGGAATCCTTATATCTGTATTCACAAAGAACGTGTATCTGTAGTTTTCTTTTTATGCTTTTGCTTTATTTTGCTATCTATTTTCTAGCCTCAAAGAATAAGCTGAAAATTAATTCCTCCTCTTCATTTTTGGGAAAGGTTAATGAATAATTAATGTTTTTAACATATTATAAAATTCACTGTGACTGTATCTAAGTTTAGAGGTTATTTTGTTCAAAAATTTTATATCACCAATTCAGTGTTTTTAATTGTAAGTAGCTATTTAGGTTATCTACTTCTTCTTGAATGAGCTTTGGTAGTATGCGTCTTTCAGGATATTTGTCCACTTCTCATAAGTTGCTGAGATTATTGACATGGAGTTGTTCATAATGTTACCTTGTCTGTCTTTAAATATACATACAGAATCTGTGGTGATGTCACCTCTCTTGTTCCTGCTGTTAGTAAGGTGTGATTTTCTCTCTTTTTTCTTAATCTGTTAGATTAGAAATGTATCACTTTTATTGATCTTTTCAAAGGGATGCCTTTTGTTTCATTGATTTGCTCTATTGTGTTATGCATTCTAATCATTGATTTGTACCCACATTATTATTATTTATTTTATTTATTTTGAACTTTATTTTCTCTTATTTTTCTAATTTTATTAGGGAATTTGCTGATGTTATTAATTTGAGATCTTCCCTTTTCTAATATAGGTGCTTCATACTTTACATTTCTGTCAATGTTCCTTTTTTAATATTTGTACTTTTTGTAGAGACAGGATTTCACCATGTTGCCCAGGCTGGTCACCCAGGCTGGTCTCCAATTCCTGGGCTCAAGTAATCCGCTTGCCTTGGCCTCCCAAACGGCTGGGATGATAGGCGTGAGCCACCTCCCTGACCTCAATACTTCTTGAATGGCTTTATGCAAATTTTGAAATGATGTGTCTTTGTTTGCAATCAGGGTAAAATACTCTCCAATTTGATTTTTTTCTTTCTCTATAGAATTTTTTAGAAGTATATTAGTTATGTTTCAAGCATTTGAACATTTTTTTTTTTTTGGTATTGATTACTAGTTTAATTCCATATTGGTCTGAGAACTACTTTGTATGAACTGAATTATTTTAAATGTATTTAGAGTTGTCTTGTGGTCCAGAGTAAGCTATCTTATTAAATATTTCATGTACACTTAAAAAGAATGTTTATTCTGCTGTTGTTGGATAGAGCGTTCTGTAAATGTCATCTCTGATTATAACTCTGAAATTTCTATTTTTCCTAACTTCTATAAGTATTTTTTAGGTATTTTTAAATTTTGTTATAAGGTGTGTAAACGTTTATGATTGTTATGCTGTCTTGATAAGTAAACTCCTTTATCATTATAAAATGCCTTTCCTTATTCCTGGTAATATGCTTTACTTGGAAAACTACCTTATCTGATAGTAATAGACACACTCCAAGTTACCTTTTATTAGTGCTACTTGACATATCTTTCTGCATAATTTAATTTTAACATCTGTGAGTCTTTATGTCTGAAACGTATTTAAGTAGCAGGTAGCTGGTTATTGTTTGTTATTTAATTGACAATCTCTGCTTTTTAATTGTATTATTTGTACTAGTTACATTTACTATGATTATCGATATGCTTAGAATTAATCTATAATCGTGATATTTGTTTTCTATTTTTCTTTACTTCTTTCTCCTTTACTTTCTAATTTTGCATTCCTTTAGATTAATTGAGTAGTTATGATAGAACTTTGTCTTCTTTATTGGCATATTAGTGATAACTATTTTTTGTTACAATAGTGAGTAGTCTAAAATTTATAACATTTACTTTGAAATTTTCCTAGTCCCCTCTTAGAAGTGATACCACTTCACGTATAGTACAATAACCATACAAGTATATACTTCCTTTTTCCCCTCTTGCCCTTTTTATATAATTGTATACATTTTATTTTTCATCTGTTATTTCATATGTCACATTACATTTTTACCATTTTTGTTTACACAATTATCTTACAGAGAAAAACACTTTCCTGTATTTTGCCTTATAGACACTAATTTCAGCATTTTTTTGTTCCTTCATGTTGCTTCATGTTTCTCCCTGCTATCATTTTCCTTTATGAAGGACTTCCTTAAACATTTCTTGGGTCTTCTGGAGATAAATTACTTTGAGTTTCTGAAACAGTTTAGTTTGTCTCCAATTTGGAAAGACACTGCTTTGGGCATAAAATTTTGGGTTGATATTTATCTATTTATTTTAAATTTAGGGTATATGTGCAGTTTTGCTATTTAAGTAAATTGTATGTCATATGGGTTTTGTGTACAGATTATTTTGTCATGCAGGTAATAAGTATAGTACCTGATAGGTAGTTTTTCGATCTTCACTCTCCACCCACCCTTCACTTTCAAATAGGCTCTGGTGTCTGTTGTTCCTTTCTTTGTGTTCATATGTACTCAGTGTTCAGTTCCCACTTACAAGTGAGAACACGCGGCATTTGGTTTGCTTTTCTTGTGTGTGTTTGCTTAGGATAATGGCCTCCAGCTCCAACCATGTTGCAGCAAAGGAGATGATATTTAGTTTTTAAAGACATTTTAGAAATCTTATTCCATTATCTTTTTGCTTGCATTCTTGCTTATAAGAGCAAGGAAACCAGTCCAAGTCCTAAACCTTCAAAAGTAAGGAAGCCAACAGTGCAGCCTTCAGTCTGCACTGGTGTAAGTGCAAGACCACTGGTGTAAGACCAAGAGTCAAAAAGCTGAAGAACTTGGAATCTGATATTTGAGGGCAGGAATCTTCCAGCACAAGAGAAAGATGAAGGCCAGAAGACTCAGAAAGTCTACTCTTTCCACCCTCTTCTGCCTTCTTTATTCTAGCCATGCTGGCAACTGATTAGATGGTGCCCACCCAGATTGAGGGTGGGTCTGCCTCTCCCAGTCCACTGACTCAGATGTTAATCTCCTTTTGCAACACCCTCACAGACACACTCGGGGGCAATAGTTTGCATCCTTCAATCCAATAAAATTGACAGTCAATATTAACAATCACAGCATAGTTGTAAAAATTTTTAACAAGATGCTAGCAAACCAAATTCAGCAGTGCATTAAGAGTCATTTACATGATTAAATGGGATTTATCACAAGAATGTAAGGATGCTTACACACACACATGCCAGTAAACTTGATGCACCCCATTTACAGAATGGAAGAGCAAAAATCATGATCATCTCAATAAATACACACATGCACAAAGAATTTGATAAAATTCAACATTCTTTCATCATGAAAACTCTCAGCAAATTACTTATAGAATAAACGTACCTCAACATAATAAAGGCCATATAGTACAAACCTACAAGTAACATCATACTCAATGGTGAAAAAAGTTAAAAGCTTTTCCTCTAAGATCAGGAACAACACAAGGATTCCCACTTCTATTCAACATGGTAATAGAAGTACTTGTCAGAGCGATCAATTTTAAAAAAAAAATAAAGGCATTCAGGCCAGGCATGGTGGCTCACATCTGTAATCCCAGAACTTTGGGAGGCCAAGTTGGTGTATCACCTGAGGTCACGAGTTGGAGACCAGTCTAGCCAATATAGTGAAACCCTGTCTCTACTAAAAATACAAAAAATTAGCCAGGTGTGGTGATGTGCAATCCCATCTATGTGAGAGAGTGAGACACGAGAATTACTTGAACCCAGGAGGCGGAGGTTGCAGTGAGCTGAGATCACGCCTCTGCACTCCAACCTGGGTGACAGAGTGAGACTCCATCTCAAAAACAAAAAACAAAACAAAACAAAACAGAAAACAAAACAAAGCAAAAAGAGGGATTAAGGCATTCAAATCAGAAAGAAAGTAAAATGTGTGTGGGTGGGGGCAGGGGTGGTGGTATATTTCTGACATTAAAAAAGAAGAAAGTCCATTTGCAACAACATGGATGAAACTGAGGACCTTTTACTAAGTGAAATAAGTCAGACAAAGAAAGAGAAATACTGTATGATCTCACTTATGTTGTATGTGAACTCTTAAAAAAAAATTAAACTCATAGATACAGAAAGCAGAATGGTAGTTGCCAACAAATGTCTTTTCTCCATATATGTGTTAAACTCCAGCTTAACTTCAGGCTTGAGAGCCAACCATATTCTATGTGATTGCAAATAAGAAAATATACTGAATTGTTAAAATGAACCTTCCCCAAATCCACTATTATAGAGTTATTTCAATTTTGTGCCTAACCTAAATGGGTTATTAAACAAATATTCATAAGTCAAAATGGGTGAATATTATCATTAGGAAAGATTCTGGCACCATAACATGTTCAATATAAACAGGTGCAATGTTGAATCCACATGTAACATAAGTGAGATCATACAGCATTTTTCTTTCTTTGTCTGACTTATTTTACTTAGTAAAATGTCCTCAGTTTCATCCATGTTGTTGCAAATGGACTTCCTTCTTTTGTAATGGCAGAAATATACCACCATCCCTACCCCCACCCACACTCATTTTACTTCTTCCTTTCCGATTTGAATGCCTTTATTTCCTCTTTTTTTGTTGTTTGTTTTGTTTTGTTTTTGAGATGGAGTTTTAATTAAATCTTTTAATTATGATTAAAGAATATCTAGAAATTTGAAATAAGAAATTGTCATGTACACAAAAGGATTTAAACATCATAAACATATTGTATCTAGAAATAATTAACATTTGAAAGATACATTGCACAGCATCCTGACTTGTTAAATTATGATCCCACAGAACAGAACATGATGACCTCCATAGGACAACTTATGCAGTGATGTCTACTTAACACAAATATATTCATAAAGAGTAAATAATGTGATAACCAATAATACCATTTTATTAATTTGTTATTATATGGAGTAGAAATATTATACTGCTTTTTCTCAATTTTTTATCTACCTGTTAACATCTCTGAAAATCAGATATGTCTGAAAATCAATGGCAGGTCATGAATTAATTGGTAGTATTTTCCTCAAAAATAGAAAGAATAGAAGCATATCTTAAAAAGATGAATTCTGTTACTTTAAAAAATATTTATTTGCAAAATTTATTGAGTTTCTAAAGAATTGTAAAATACACACACAAATTTTCAGAAAATGAAGTTTGTGCAATAGCCATATAGTGATTTGCATCCACTGTTGGAACACAGGCTCAGACTCTGGTCTAATCCACCTAAATTTTTATTTGGAAACACACACATTTTATTCAGCAAAGAGTAATTACTTTATGGCAGACACTCTCTAGTATGTCTGCTGCAGAATATGTATTTTATATTACATTTATACTCACATAAATACAGTCTACCATAGGTGATAAGATAAGCATATAATTCATTTTCTATATCAGGACTTTAAGAATAAAAATGTCTTTATAAACATTAAGGTGGCTTAATACATGTGATATGAACAAGTTATATCACAGGCAAACTAAGATGTATGGTCACTCTCTAGGGTTTTAATTTAGAAATAGGAAATTATTTATCCAGCGACATAGCATACATCCCCCAAATTAGGCAATTTCATCACTGTGTGAATATTATGGAGTGCTTAAAAAAAGCTAGATAAAAAAGCCTACTATGCACCTAGGCTATATGGTATAACCTATTGCTCCTAAGCTACAAACTTGTTTAGCATGTTACTAAACTGAATATTGTAGGCAATCGTAACACTATGGTAAATGTTTGTACATCTAAACAAGTCTAAACATAAAAAAGTACACTAAAAATACGATGTACAAGATTAAAAATGCTACACTTGTATAGGGTACTTAGGATGAATGAAACTTATGGGACTAAAATTTGCTCTGAGTGAGGGGCGAGTGAATGTGAGGACCTAGGATATTACTGTACACTACTGTAGGCTTTACAAGCACTGTAAGCTTAGACTTCACTAAAGTTATTTCATAATTTTCTTTCTTTAATAATAAATTAACCTTAGCTTGCTGTAACTTTTTTAGTTTATAAATTTTAAAGTTTTAAAACTTTTGACTCTTTTACAATAACATCTTAAAAAGCAGACAATTCTATGACTATAGAAAAATATTTTCTTTTTTGTATTCTTTTTCTATATGCTTTTCATCAAGTCATCATTAGGCAACAGATATTTTTCAGCTCCATTGTAATTTTATGGAACCACCGTAGTATATGTGGTCCATCCTTAACCAAATTATGGTTGTATGTTACATGATTGTATCTGAAAAAGCAACAGACAAGCTATACAGACGTGGTATTTGTTAGATATTTTTCTTGCAAAAGAACAAAATTAGCCTACCACTTCAGTAAATCAACTTGCAGCACTTATTTCTAAAGATTTCTAAATTTTTATATGTTTACGCTTTGTCATTCTCAGACCAAGTACATGTTTTCACACAGCCATCTTTCTTTTCTTGGAATCTTTCAGAATTACAGTTATGATGTCATTTTATATTCCCCAAGATGATTTAATGTTGTGAAATATTGTCAGAGATAAATTATGCATGCTAGGAGAGAAAAGATTAACATAAAATGTGGCAAATATAGAAAATATAAACTAATATAAACGCATATATTCATAACAGTATCAAATGAATCTTCATAATTAAGAAAAGTATAGACAGGTACAAAACATGACTCAATTTGTTTCTCTCCCAAGTAGAATCTATATGTTTTTTTCTATGACCCAAGATACCAAATTTTTCATTTAAATTTCACATTTTAATTTACAACTTTTATTCTGGTTATCACGATGGAATACTGTTATTGTTGACATGAATGTTCTTTACGGTAAACTGTGAGCTTCTGTAGAGGAGCTATGTCTTATTCATGCCTGGCCAAGCAGAATGATAGACATTTTAGCCAAAAGAAGTCAATCAGATAAGTTCAGTGATTCAAACTTATATTGCAGGCACAGACGGGAGTGTCTAAATTAACAGTAAATGAAGAAAAAAATATTTTAAATGTTATCTTTAAAAATGTAAACATTTATGAAAATTATTTTTGTGTGTTGAGAAAAACTCTGATTCATAATTACATATATGATCTAAAATTTAGGACAAATTAAATATTAATAAATGATTATTAATCAAATTTTGTTTCTAAAAGTATTATGTGGTGGTGTGATATAGTATCTCTTGCTTCATCTTTGGCTTTCATAATGTGTTCTCAAAATTGGTATTTAGGAAAAATATTCAGGAGTGTTACCATTCTTCAATGATCCTAGGTCTTTTGATTTTCAAGACATCCTCTTTTGAAGTATTAAACATTGTTTGAAAACTAACTTGACTGTTATCCATTTTAATTATCAAAAAGTCTCCTTTGTCAAGTTCTTGTAGATTATTTGAGCAGTTCTCCAACAATTTCATCAACTTCATAAAATCTTGCATCTTTTCAAGATCTGTAATTTTCATTGGCTCTTATTTTCTATTGTATTTGCACTATAATGTCAGATGTTCTATACACCTGAGATTCAGTATAAGACTGACTTATTCATATGCAATAAATTCTTTGTCTTTCTTTTTTTGGGACAGGAGAGTAGCTAGGTCTATAGCCTGAACTAGGGATGTGTGTCACCAACCCTGGACAATTTTTTTTATTTTGTTTTGTTTTTGTTTTTGTTTTTTCAGTTTTTGTAGAGACTGGATCTTGCTATGTTTCCCAAACTGTTCTTGATCTCCTGGCTTCAAGTGACCCTTCCACCTCGACTTCCCAAAGTGCTGGGATGATAGACATGAGTCACCGTGCCTGACCCAAGTGGAATAAACTCTAATGTTAAGTGGTGAGTATTTAGTTGGCGGCTGATCTTAAGCAGTTAATTTACTAGTAAATATTTACCTAATAAAATAATTTTTCTTCTTAAAATACCTTGCAGTTCTAGAAACTTGGTTAATGCATGGTTAGATAATGAGAATGACTCTGTATTTGGGAGTTCTTGCTTTTATTTAATAGCAGCAAAATTGATGTATTTTTGTGTATGGCTCAGAATATTTTCCTAAGCAACGTAGGACACTTTGGTGTTGTGTGTTTATGTATGCATATATATTTAGTAATATCATGTGTATGTACTTAGGTCCTGTCCAATTGCCAAAATCTGTTAAATAGCTAACCAGACTCTTAAATGTCACCTTTATAAAATGGTAATGTATATATCCTGTGAAATATGATCCTTAGGTAGAATTCTAGCTTTAATGAATCCCAACATTAATCCCATATGACTCATCTGTCAGGAAGTGTAAAAATGAAAACTGCTCCTTTTGTTGCCTTTCACTCACTGTGAAAACAGAGCAAAGAACAGTCTCTTTGGCACATTCATCAAAACTGTGATCAGGCTGATTAAAATGCAGATATACTGGAGCTTGTCTTTTATCTGTAGTCCAACAGTGATATCTGATTTATTTGAATCTCATTAACACTCTGTTTCCATGCCTTCTTTACTATTGTTTGCTGCTGTTACCAGCATCTAATTAAGCAAGCACAACTGGGAATTTTGCACGCACATTTACTCTATATGTTTCTCTGATATTATCTGAAACCTGTCTTCCTCCCAGTAATGTACTCCTCAGGCATGGGATGAGGGCAGAATGGTAATTTGGTGTTGTTCTGCACCATACTACATTTGTGTGAGGAATCATAGGATCTTATAAATTTTTAAATTGAAAAATACCCTCTATCTGGAATTTGCTTTCATTTCTTATAAAGAACTTGCCACTTGGTATAAAGGCTTTTGATATCTTAATGGCAAAGCCTGCATTTCACAGAATATTTATTTATTATTGGTCTGATTTCTATGGTGATAAAATGGTGTGCTTCATTTTTATTGCACACATTTTCACTATTCTGTTTTCTGTATAGTTTTTCCCATTCTAGTAGTTCAGACTCTGGGAAAATCCGGTTTTCTAGGTGTCATCTTTTAAAGCCCCATTCGCTTTACATCGCTTGAAGCTTCTCAATTACTGTACTACATCATGTTTTACAGACATTTCTCTTTTACTCTTTCTGAAAATAGTCAATTAGTCCCTCACCCTTGCATACAAAAAGATGAAAAGTAGCAAAGAAAAATAGAAGTAAATCAAAGAATATGAGATTATTTTAAATCACAATCAACTTCATTCATGTTAATTTTTACCCTAAAGAATTTCAAATGCAAATCTTTCAGAATTAACATAGTGTCCTCTGTATTAGCTTCATGCTGCATAGTAGTTGGCACAGTGCCATGAACAGCAGGAAATATATTGTTTATTTTTGTGATTGTATCCCACTACCCATCTTAATAAAAATAATTAAATTCAAGCCTCATAATTGTGAAAGCAATTCAAATATATTCATATTTCAATTACTGTGATGGTGTAAATCCAAATTACACCATCTGATGCCTCTAGAGGGAACAATATGAACAAAAAGAGGACAGTTACATTACATATATTTTGAAAGGTTAAAAAGGGGCAATGTAATTACTGTGCTTCCTAACTGAAAGTTAACTATATATAACACACACCAACTGTTAGTAACCATTACCCTACTTTATGTTATCTGAGTGAACTTGCATATTTAAATAATTCTCTTCCCACTTTTTACTTAGAGATGTCATGTGTATCTGTATCTGATATTGGCCACTTGCAAGAACTTTAATCATATTCTGAAGATGGAAACCTAACATCTAGTGGTGAGAGTGTAGAGAATGGACATTTTAATATATTTTTTGTGGAGCCAACATTTCGGGGGTGAAGATTTTAGGATGAATTATGCTTGCCGTATTCAGAATAACAATATTATAAATCTAGCTACAGAAATAGTAGCTTGAGTACATAAATACATATTAATCTATATACACACCTGTGTACAACTTATTAAAACATATATTGTAACAGAAAAATACCAATAACAATCTAAATAACCATGATAAATGACTATTCCACTATTTGTAGAAGAATAGAATAAAATACTAAGCAACATTTCCACAAAAAGTAGAGGTAGAACTATATGTACTGAACATGGAATCTGTCCATAATATTTTTGTGAATGAAAAAAAAAGTTATTTAAATATTATGACTTACATGATTTTATTATGGAAAACTGCATGTGCAAGTATGTATATTTATAAAATAAAATGTACTTCTGTGAGCCGGGCAAGGCTACCTGTGGGATGAGTGTATAATGAGAATCTTGAGCAACAAGGATAGGAATTTTCTTTTCCAAATTTGTGTAAATTAGGAAAAATTGTATAATTAAGAAGAAAAATGGAAGATTTTAGATAATTTGCAGCCCTTTCCAAAAAGATTATTTTGTTCTAACTTAAAATTAATAATACTTTCCAATCAGGCTTTCTTGGGGACAGTTAGTGGTGCAAAACTTTCAGCCTTGCATGTGAATGTCATTGTTATTGGTGATCATCGACAAGGCAAACACATCTCAGTCTCTCCCTTGGAATTCTGATTCAACTAAGAATAAAGCTTGCTTCAGTACAATATATTGTTATTATTATTTATTTAATACAATATATTATTATTATTATTTCTTTCCTTTCTATAACAGTCAGTAAAGTCTAGGCTACAAAGAAAACATTTTTTCCTGAGGTCATTCAAGGAATATTTTTTCCATACTGTTGGGTTGCTCTTTCCAAGGTAATTGTGTCTTCTATACAGTCAGAACTGGGTGACTGCATATCCACATGAAGGAGAGAAAGCCCAAGAGACATTTCCTATAGATAGAAGAGGCCCTTTAGTGAGTGCATATTTTATTTCTACTCTCATTTACTGAATGATAACTTGGTCACATGACCACACCGAGACAAAAGAAGTGTGTATGTGTGTGTGTGTCTGTATGTGTCTGTGTGTGTGTGTTTGTATCCTGGCCCATACGCTGCCTATAGACAATCATTTAATGTGTTTTGTGTGTATGCTTATATTTGAAGGTGTTAAAAAATGTGCATTATTTGTGTCAAAATGTCTATCAATGTGTTAGAGTGAAGGACAGTGTGTTTGAATTAAGTGCCAGCTGCCCCAGCATGAAAAAGTACATGTCTTCTGTCGCTTAGAAAAATAATATTATAAATATTAATAAATAATGAATTTTCTTCCACCTTTGTGGGCCATATCAATTGAAATTTTGCAAAATACACCAATGTTCTATCTCATACTCTAATATGTTTAGTTTCTTCAAAGTTGGGATAATGTTGTCAAATTAATTAGAACCTTCAATCAAAATATCAGTTTTACAAATCTACTCACAAGTGCCATAATAGTGGCTCTCAGCCAGACATGCTTTGAATGATGTTACTATATCACACTATTATAAAATTACTCATATATTGGAAGAAGAAAAATAAAATTAAGGCTCTGGTCATTTTCTTTTAATTTTGAAAGGCACCATCCCAGGCTTCTTTATATGAATACGCATATATTTTCAGATTTGTATAACTTATATATCTGTGCCAGGAAGTGATAGAGTCTAAAGTTTATGGATACTAATATTTCTTAAACACAACAAGCATTATTTTCTCCAAGATTAATGTAATTCATTTTTATTTCTGCCTAGTATTTTAGTATTTCACTTTCTTTAATGTCATGTATGTAATTACTTTTAACAAGGGCTATCTAATTTAGGTCATTTCCCAGTGATGCATCAGTGAGCATACATTGCTATTCAATTGTGTCAGCTTTCATCTCTGAGTCGATGACCCACAGAACTACCATATTACAAATGTAAAACGATTCTGTTAACACACAGTGATTTTCTAGTTTCCTTAATCATTAAAAAGAGAGAAAGAGCATTTAATATTTCCTTCGTTCTACTCGGCTGACCCATCAAACTGTCTATTTCAAGGCCAAATTTCTTGTCACTCTCTACAATGTCTACTGTGCATTCACATCTCAATTATTTGTCACTAAGCTTTTATCCTGATGGATATCCCCGAACTACTCTTTCAAAGATCACTGTTTAGTTAACAAACACTTTGACCCTTTTTCGTTCTCAATCTTAGCATAAAGTCAATTTTTGAGATAATGTAGGTAAGTGGTTACATCGCATTCATACAGCCTAAGATTCAAACTCCAACTTTGTTAATTTCTGAATAGTTGCCCTTAGGAAACTCTGAGACTTATTACTTTGTGCAACTAATGCTTCTATTTCAAAGAGATGTTCTGAACTTTATTTTTTTATTATTTTTTTTTTATTATACTTTAAGTTCTAGGGTACATGTGCATAACATGCAGGTTTGTTATATATGTATACTTGTGCCATGTTGGTGTGCTGCACCCATCAACTCGTCAGCACCCATCAATTCATCATTTATATCAGGTATAACTC
>NW_012122487.1:11806577-11865297 GCF_000951035.1 Colobus angolensis palliatus
TGAGATGGTATCTCATTGTGGTTTTGATTTGCATTTCTCTGATGGCGAGTGATGATGAGCATTTTTTCATGTGTCTGTTGGCTGTATGAATGTCAAATGAGATAAGGTACTTACTTAGTAAAGGGTCTAGTGCATATTAATGACAGCTGTTAATACTAGACATGACATCTCTTTTTAATATTTCTAAACCTTCATTTTCTGTGAAATATGTGACACCAGTTCTCACTCCACCTCCCAGATTACTCCTTTTTAATCTCTTTGGTCATCATTCCTTTCTCCCATTTCTTATGTTTGCATATTTCTCAATTTTTTTTTTTTTTTGTTCATTGGCACTCCTGGTTCATCTTATCCTCTTTTTGGGAACAAAAACTTACTTCTCAATTCTACTAATTTGAATTCTGAAATATAATTCTCTAGACATATGTAAGGTTCATCTTATCCTCTTTTTGGGAACAAAAACTTACTTCTCAATTCTACTAATTTGAATTCTGAATTATAATTCTCTAGACATATGTATTCTCTTAATGTCACCTCTAAAATGTCATATTATCTTCAAGATATTTCTAAATATATTTCTGATAACTCAACCTCAGTATATTCCATTTGAATTCATTCTGTCTCCTAAACCTCTTCTAACTATCCTTAGATTTCAGTGTTTCTTTTATACTCACAGTCATTCAAACTTTTGGATCTGTTACACAGTTCTTCCACAGGTAATCATATGCCTAACGGCATGAATATCGCATTTAGTCCAACCCCATGTACATCCTTCTGTTTCCACTCTGCCTTGCTAACACTGAGGCCCTTAATAACTTTCAGCCTCTTATACATCTTTTTGCATCGATGCCAGATGAAACCTCTCAACTCGAAGCACAAAGATTCAGGGGTTTCCCGCTCATTAATTAATGTATAAGTTCAACCATGGTTCAGTCTTAACTATCTTATCATCAGTAACTGGCTTTCAATATTGATAATTCTGGGAGGCTGAGGCAGGAGGATTATTTGAGCCCAGAAGTTCAAAACCAGCTGGGGCACCAAGGCAAGACTCCATTCCTACAAAAGACATGAATAAATAAACAAATAAAATTAGCTGGGCCTGGTGAAATGCACCCATAGTGCCAGCTACTCAGGAGGCTGAGGTGAGAGGATTGCTTGAGCCCAGGAGTTTGAAACTGCAGTAAGCTATGGTTGTGCCACTGCACTCTAGCTTATGCAATAAAGCTAAACCTCATCTCAAAAAATGTGTGTATCGATAACTGGAAATAGGTTAAATGAAAAAACATAAAATCATTTCAGATGAAAAGGAGAAGGATGACTTGATTAGAAATTATCTTATATGAAGATCTTGGCAATGCTTTACCTAGATAGGAAAGGTCATAAGTGGTATACCAACAACTGTATAAAATACAGAATATAAGAAAGCATACAGTTAGTGAAAGTGTACTATCCAGATGTAACACTGAGAAAACCGTAAAAATTACAGAAGAATCGTTTGTGAAATGAAGTAAAACTTTTAAAATGATCAAAGATATTGTCACCCTCCAAAGTTTGATATTTTCTTCCCTGAAAGTAATCAATTAGAATAAATATGAACAAGGTCAGTAAAATACTTGTCTGGCAAGTTTGTGCCATTTTTCTTTGGTTAAGAAATCACACCAATTTTATTCATATTAGTAGGAGCTAAGAATCCTATGCTGGCCATGCTTCAGTTTTAAATATCAACTAAGGTTACTAATAGTCATTTTGACTTTTGAAAGAATTGACTGAAGGAAATAAAGGCAATTATAAGTAGCTCTGCATGATGTGGTCCATATATCTATTTTTTGGCCACTGTTTTGTTTTGAATGTTGTTCATAAATAGTGCAGGTGGAAAGAGGATCAGGTTATGGGAACTGATAGATCTAGTTATAAGTATGTTTATTTCACCCTAATTACATGAGTGGAATATTCTTCATGAATATTCATAATAAAAAATATTAAAGATGGAGCATTGAAAATGGAAAGAACAAAATTAGTATTTCACCTTTCAAAGTCCCTGATTAAAGTGTAAATTCACCAGGAGGCTTATACCTTAAAGTGTGTCAGCTAACACCTTAGGCTTCAGCTATCATCTTAATTATCAGCTAACACTTTCACAGGGACTGGGAGACATGTGCAGCCTGCCCTTGGGAGCTCAGGAAAGAAAAGGTGAGATGTTAGGAGAGACAAACAAGGCTGAGTCTGGAGATGTGCCAAAGACTGAGAAACCTACTGCATCATTTTCTCAGAGCTCTCTTAAGAATTATTCCTCAGATATCAGAAGTAAGTATAGCAGGAAAGCATTTTGTTTTGTCACCCCAACCTACTTTTGTCACCTTCTTTACTTCTGTTCACCTGTAGAGGGAAGTGGTCCTTGGTAAGACAGTGACAGATATTTATTCATAGTTTGCTATGAGGGAAGGGCCCTATTAGGAGAAAAGGCTGGTTGATGCTCCATTGTAAAGAATTTTAAATACTTTGGAATGATGCTTATGATAGTGGCAGGAGATAGACAATCCTAGGCAGACAGGGGTGAGTGACCATTGAAACAACACTTTCAAGCCAAAGAGACTTTAAAGCCTAGCTGCAAGTCCCAGGTAAATCCAAGGACTGGATTGAGAACCTCTCTTCCCATTTGGTGCACTTTCCTCTGATTGATTCCCACCCCTCACCTATTTTATATATACCTACCCTTCTCTAATTGATTTTTTACACTGTTGTGCCTACTTTTGAGTGGTGCCTTTGTTTTAACTGTTTTTTGCATAGTCACAAGCCAATCATCATGCACTCCCCTATTCTGAGCCCATAAAAGCCCCAGACCCAGCCACACTGGAAGAGAAACCACCTGACTTTGGATCCCTTCTCCACAAAGAGTTGTTCCATTACTCAGTAAAATTCTTCTCCACCTCCCTCACTCTTCGGTTGTCAGCATATCCTCATTCTTCTTGGATGGGGGACAAGAATTCAGGACCCAACAAATGTGGGTACTCAGACAGCTATAACATTGTGGTCATCTGTTCTCCTCCAGAGGAGGGCAGCCACTCTACACCATGGGAAGCAATGGCAGGGCTGAGCCAGCCTTGGAGCTGCGGGCCAGAGCAGGGCAAGAGGCTGACTGTGCTAACATGCCACTGTCTATCAGGCTGTGGATGGTAGAACTAAAAGAGTTAATTAGCATGTTGTAACACCCCTCCAGTCTCTTTGGGGTCATGTGCACCCCTGCCTAGGTGCCATCACATTCCTTTTGGGGAAACATGCCTGGTCCAGCAGCAAGTCCTGCATAGAGTTCATCACTGTGCTGGCATTTCGAACAGCTGACTGGACCCTGCACTTGCTCTTTCACACACCACCACCTGCCAGGGGCTGAGCACATGGTTGCAGTAGCTGTAAGAGCCATGGGCTGGAGCACAAGCTGGATGTGGCCCAGTGGGTGGGGTAGACAGGGCATCTCCTGCTGCGAGCTTGGCAAAGGGGCTGAGAAAAATCCTGCATCATTTATATTACCATAAAGAAATCTCTGAATACTCTTCAGGCTCAAAAAACACCACCATGAATGAAAGACGTTACAGCCAACTACCAGAATACAGTAAGAACTGGTAGGAGAGGAAGTCAGAACACAGGACAAAAGAGATTTCTATTTAAATGACAATAGAACCAAAAGGAGCAAGGTGAGGAAGAAGAGACTGTCTGACATTTATCCCAATGGAGCTACTTGTGGATTTAATGTGGGGAAATTTTTCAAATATACCTACTTCTGTCTTCCCAAAACTGCCTTTGTACCTGTCTAAAAGTAAAGTAACTATTTTTGATAAAAAATATGTGACCTGTCAACCTGAAGGAAGAAAGCGTGGCAACACTGTTATAGAGCATTTATTTGGTCCAAGGTTGGCAACTGCAGCCTGGGAAATGTTTCCATGTTGCCTTGGGAGTGCTCCATCAGGCCTTCCTTACAAGCATGTTTTTAAAGGAAAAAAGGGGACAATGAGTGGGCTGATGCAAAGTTGTTTGACAGGAATTCTAACTGGGCACAGAAGTAACAATGGTGTGATTGGCTACACATTGTTGAACCATGGAGTACATACAAGCTTATGGTGTCCAGTATATGGCATTTTATGGCTGCTTAGTGTCAGTTAGTCTAGAACCCAAAAAGCAAGTGGCTTCAAGAGGTGACTATTTAGCTCAAGAGGGGAGTGTGATGTGGACTGCTTCTGCATTCCAATGTCTCTCTGAGCCTGACAACTAAAGGGTGCTGACTTTCCTCACATAAAAGTTTTTTTTCTCTCAATCCCATTATGCAGATGCTGTGGCTGTGGGGTATAACTGTAGTGTCATATATACAAGCTTTCAACTGACTTATTTTAATTTGTCATATTTATTTTTGGCATCATCTTTATATTAAGGTATAATTTAGTTAAAGTTAAATATGTAGATCTGGGTTTTGAGAAATACATGCATTCATGAAACTCACCTCCAGAACATTCTGTAATCATTCTTCTCATTTAATCCCAAGAAGCAATAACTGTGTCAGAGGTGTTTGAACCAGAGTGACTCCATCTTGATTAAGGGCTGGGTAAAATAAGGCTGAGATCTGCTGGGCTGCATTCCCAGGAGGTTAAGGCATCCTGAGTCACAGGATGATATAGGGAGTAAGCACAAGATTCAGATCACAAAAACCTTGCTAATAAAACAGCATGTGGTAAAGAAGCTGGCCAAATCCCACCCAAGCCAAGATGGTGATGAAAGTGACCTCTGGTCACCCTCACTGCTCATTTTACACTAATGCATTAGCATGCTAAGAGACACTCCCACCAGCACCATGACAGCTTACAAATGCCACGGCAATGTCAGGAAGTTACCATATATGGTCTAAAAAGGGGAGTAACCCTCAGTTCCAGGAATTGCCCACCCCTTTCCCAGAAAACTCATGAATAATTCATACATTGTTTCCCATATAATCAACAAGTAATAAATTTAAGCAACTGAGCAGTCCATGCTGCTGCTCTGTCTAAGGAGTAGCCATATTTTTTTGTTTTAAATTATCAAATAAACTTGCTTTCACTTTACACTGTGGATCCACCTCAAATTCTTTCTTGCATCAGATCTGAGAGCTCTGTCATGGGGTCTGGATCAGGACTCCTTTCCAGTAACAACTGTTCAGATTTTCTTCAACATCTGTTAGTTTTTCTGGTTTCACAAATTTGTATAAATAGAATTATACTGTATATATACATTTGTGCCTGACTTCTTTCTCTCAGGAGAGTTAAAAAGTCGTTAGAATTTCATAGCTTTGTTCTATCAGCAATGATTTTTGTTTGTTTGTTTCGTTGGTTGATTGGTTGGTTGTTTTTGTTTTCAGCTGCCAAGCAGTATTCTATTCTATGGACAAACCACAATTTGTTTATCTGTTATCTTTTTCAAGGGCATTTGGGTTATTTTCAGTTTTATTTTATTATCAGTAAAACTTTTGAGAACATTTACATGCAAGTTGTTTTCTTGGACATTTCTTGTCATTTCTTTTGGCTATAAATACAAAAAGTATAGAATTTCTGAGTCACAGTGGAGGAATTTATTTGATTTTATGAAAACAAAATGTGTACTGGTTTCCAAAGTGTTTATGTTATTTTACACATTCACTAGCAAAGTATGAGAGTTTCAGTTGTCCCAGATTCTCACTGACAATTGACATTATCAGTCTTCTAAAATTTAACACTCCATTGGGTACGATTGCCTCCCACTGAAACTGTATTTGTTTGAAATAATTACTTTTTTTCAATGTGTAGCATAAGTCCTGGTTTGTACTCTATGAACACTTAGTGTTCATGCAATGTCATAAGTGATTCAGTTTTGAATTATTAATGATTTTAGAAGTTACAAACATATTAGGCACATTCTTGTTGCTGGTGCATAGGAGCTAAACATTTAAAAATTTTAAAACATTGATGAGGGGTGATTAGAGTGGAAGGTGATAGACAAAAACAACACTACAAGGGTAAGAGCTGGAAAGATAAAGATCACAAATCCAATTTGTAACATGATTGTTTTTAAGAACATTTGGGAAAACTTAGGAATATATAAAGTAGAAAATTGTCAATATGAGTGTGGCAATTATATAAATAAGTTTGTAATTCCCCTTGTTTATGTTCTTAAATAGTTGGCATCAATTATGTAAAATGATATTTCATATTATATATTATAGAATTAGGTTGAGAATATCTATTACTTTGAAAATATGTACTTTTGTAGGAAAATAATATGTTAATGATGTTGAAGTTAGAAATTTTCACAACAATATTTGGGATTTTTCCCTTCATACTTGTTGTTTATTGAAAATACCATATTATTTGAAATAGCAAATGCCTAAGTTAATGCAGAATTTCTGAACTCCACCTATGACTTCTAATTATTAAGGTACACCTAATGCCTTTAGGATTTTGATCATTTTATAATACTCAAAATTAAGAAGTAGATAGCTTTTAATTCAGAATTTTGGATTCCTGAGAGAGAAAGCCTAGAATTAAATCTTGTCTTTTTCGCTAGGAATGTAAACATAGATAATATCATTATATAATGTTTCTCTATTTCCCTGCTTCAAAGAATTGCTATGACAGCTAAATGAGTTAATAATTTTAACGTGCGGCCAGGTGCCATTGCTAACACCTGTAATTCCAGCACTTTGGGAGGCCAAGGCAGGTGGATCAGCTGAGGTCAGGAGTTCGAGACGAGCCTGGCCAACATGGTGAAACCCCGTCTCTACTAAAAATACAAAAATTAGCAGGGTATCGTGGTGCATGCCTGTAATCCCAGTTACTCTGGAGGCTGAGGCAGGAGAATCGCTTGTACCTGGGAGGCAGGAGGTTGCAGTGAACCAAGATTGTGCCATTGCACTCCAGCCTGGACGACACAGTGAGACTCCATCTCAAAAATAAATAAATAAATAAAAATTTAAAATGCTTAAACCAGTGTTATTGTTATTGTGATAACAATAATTTTGAACTCCACTAATTACCATACTATTGGTAAAAAGCAAGAGTTGTTTGAAGATATTGCAGTCATTTTTATGACTTCCAAAAAATATTATCATCATGTCAGAAACTACTATAATTTACAGTATTCTTTTTGATTCTCACCCCTTATTAGACTAAAAAAAAGTACATAAAATAATAATAAAGCTAGCATTTAGTGACCACTTTCTATGTGCTTAGGACATTTTAAGTCTCTTAACTATCCTATGAGATGACATCCGTTAGCTCCATTTTAGATGTGAAGAAGCTGAAACATAGAAAGACAAATTACCTTGCCAGAGTCATATAGTGATAATGTCAAAAGCAAATCTAAGTTGTATGACTCTGAATCTTAAACCATGTACACTGACCCTCCAACTGCCATTTTCAAACAACTGATACTCAAATTCTAACAGTGACTGGTAAATAATATTGGTAAAGTAAGGAAAAAAAAATAGAGCTTAGAAGTTTTCTTTTACTCACAAGTCTTTATGTACTCCCAAGTTCAAAGAAGCAGTACTTTACAGACAAAAATCCCAAATAAAAGACAGGGAGAGTTGGAAATGATTTTCCCAATTATTTGACCCATTTTATTAACATAAATCATGGTAGGTAGTAGATGTTCAATAAATTATTAAATGTATGAGTAAATAAAAAGTAAAACCCTTAAGGAAATTTTCCCCAGACTTTTATAGAACCTAGTCTCAATTAAGACATACTACAAATGTATAACAAATGTTGTTGAGTCAAAAAGTTTTTACCACTATGTACAGATTCAACAATAAAATAAAGTTGAGATTATTAGGAAATTATTCAGCCAGTCTGGATTTGATTTCCATCTTTACAGTAGTAGCTCCAGTGAAAATTTACATTTCACTTTTTCTACTTTACCTTTTGTAAAATAGGATTATTATCCTGTGTGAACTCCTTCTCCCACCTCCAAAAAGAATGATGAGAGTACTGACCAAGCACTTAGAAAATGCTATTAGTTACATTTAGTTTACAGTAACAATGAGAAAATATTTCTCATATTATGGAAATTATAATTATTGAGAAATCTGTAAAATTTTTAAGATCCTTCATAATTAATGTTGATTTAAAGAAAAGAATAATGAATATTCATAGTACATTGGAACTTTATAGTATTTGTTTCATTCTTTACAAGCAATATATTATTGACTAAAAACATAAAAGATGAAACTATATATGATATGACCAATGTGCTTTTAATATCATTTGAAAAGATTCATTACACATTATTATAAATTAAAAGATAAATAATTTATGTTTTACTCCTGGGTTTTTCTTTTAAATGAATATGTAAGGATGTCCAAAATGAATGATTTGATTATCTCCAATAATCATTCTTAATTTGAAAGAACATTTCATTTTTTGCCACTGATCTACAATTCTCTATTCCTAGTATAAAGTTTCAAGGTAAGCCAACATTAGTATAGACCTGTAGGGTATAATGTTTAATATTGTCTTTAAAATGTATTTTCTTGAGATTATATTTTATATAGACAGATAGATAGATAGATAAATAGATATATTCATATCTCTATATAAATAGATATATCTATCCATATATATCTATCTATAGATAGATGAATAGATCTATCTATCTATCGAGAGATAGATAGATAATTAGATCTATCTACCTATATTTACCTTATAGTGCCCATTAAAAGATACAGATGAATATCTATGCAAATAAAATCTTGTAGACTTTTTCCTTTCTTTTCTTTTCTTTTTCTAACCAATAGCAACACCAAGGTCTAGCTAGGTGGTCAATCATAATCGCCTAATTCAAATACAGTCTATCCACTTTATCCACAGTTCCTCTTTCCATGGTTTCAGTTACTCATGGTCAACTGTGGTCTGAAAATAGGTAAGTACAGTACAATAAGATATTCTGAGAGAAAGAAACCACATTTACATAACTTTTATTGTAGCATATTATTATAATTGTTCTATTTTATTGTTATTTTGTTAATCTCTTACTGTGTTTAATTTAAAACTGAATTTTAACATAGATATGTATGTATTTAAAAAATAATATATTTAGGCTTCGGTACTATCCACAGTTTGGCATCCACTGGGGTTCTTGGGACAAATCCCTCTTAGATAAGGAGAGACTACTATATATGACTGTAGTAAAATCCAAAAATGTCTCCTCTAGATTTCTCACTAGAATCCAGAGGACTGGGAGTATGATGAGAGATCATTCTCTGATTACGCCAGGTGACATGGCAAAATGAACTTTCTGCAGATGATTTGAAAGTCACTAATCAGTTAACTTTGATTCAATTAAAAGAAAGATTATTTGGATAAACCTAATCTATTCACATAAACCTTTTAACAGCAGTGATACTGCTGAAGTGGAGGTCAAAGAGATTAGAAACAAACGAAAAACTCAACCTGTCCTCCTTAGTTTGAATATGGAGGTCAGTGGCCTGTAGAGGCAAAGAGAGCTCCTGACTGACCTCCAGCAAGGAAATGGGGTTTTAGTCCTCCAAATGCCAACAACCAAACTCTACAAAAACCCAGTGAAATTGGAAACAGATTTGTTTACTGAGCCTCTATAAAAAAAGCCCAGCAGATGACACTGACTGTGGTGTTGTGAGAACCTAAGCATAGAACAGACTATAAATTTGTGTTATTATGTAGCTAAGCTTGTGTTAATTTGTTACTCAGGAAAACTAAGCAGATTACTCAGTAATAGGTAGATGTTTATCAAAAATATATTTACAAAGTAATACCTGCTTTCTACCTTTTGTCCTAATTAATCCCATTAAGGATAAAGTACTAATGACTTTGAAAATTATTATGTAAATTAACGTTACAATCTCTCGATCTTGCTTTTTAAGGTCGGTAAGGGCACATACTGCATCTACCATTATTACTTCTCATATGCCTAATATATCTCCTAATTGCTCAATAATTGGTTAAACTTCCACAAGTATTTTAAATAAATTTTTATAATCTAATCATTTAATACTACAAGAAAGTTTCTCAAGTGCCCACATCAAATTCCTACAGGAAGTCAACAATGCATAAGAATCTGATATTATCCTCAAGTAACCTACAGCCCCAAAATGTGATTCATTATTTACTAAGTAGATCTTCACAGATGAACCTATAGGATGTTTCTAATCTTTTTACTTTCAGAAAGTACAAGATTTATCTTTGCACACCATACAAATACACCTGTTGCAATTGCCCAGCCCTAGAATTATAGAGCCCCAGTGTTCATGCATTTTAATTTTGATGGCTCTTGCCAAATTACACTCCAAAATAATTGCCAGGTATATAAAAATGGTTTCTGATCCTATCATTATTTATTACCTCACAGTGAGATTGAATGTTTCATGTTGATTTTCCTTTACAGTTTCCTTTCCATTTTCTCGTCTCTTTAAAAATGATTTTTAAAAACACTTGGAAAGTCAAAGAAAGTCTTTGCCTACTTATATGTTGTTTATATTTCTTAACTTTGTTGAATGCTTGCTAGATATTTTCAAATTTTGTGTAAATACATTTGCACTTTTTAACAAAGGCTTTAGTTTTGTCTTTTATACACTCCTGAGTTTTTTTCTTAACTCAAGGATTCAAATTGAACATGAAAACTGCTGAGGATGGAGAGAGAAACTCCCTATGTGTTGGCAAATCACTACCCAGAGCTGTATTAATGTTGAATATATACAAAATCTGGAAAACCTTGAGGCAATTATCAAATGCAAAATACATTTTCTTGACCATATTTTTTATGTCTTAGTTTATAAATTTTAGTTTTTCAGAAACACATTTTAATTTCAATTATAACTAGTAGTGATTCTATGAATGATCACTTTGGACACAGGAAAAGTAGTTGTAATATTCAATAATCAGCAATCTGTACTGTATCAATACAAATAGTGAAAAACTCAGTCATCTGTCTACTGATGAAATGATAAGGTGAAGGAAATGCTAGTAACTTAATCCTGCTATATGTATGTCACTGAGGGAGTGCAAGAAGGCAGGTGTGTTTTAGCCAAAGTATAAAGAATGAGTACCCAAGGAAGAGAAGGAGGGGAGGGTCACAGGTGTTACAGTTTCCATTTTCCAGGATAACCTTGGTAGTTTGCTCAGAGAAATTTAGGGATTGAAAGTATTGTGAAACTCCATTGTTTTCTCTTTCATTTCTAACTACAAATAGTGTTTGATATGTTTAAGATGGACATTTATTACTAGTGAACTCTAATAAATGGGAATTTTTGTTTCTGTTTTGTTTTTTGACTGCTCACTAACCATAATACCTATTTCTAGTGGAAATGAATGTCTTGAAGCATATATGATATATTTGCGAGTAAAGCCGAAGAGAAAATGAGGGGAGTTTTTAAAAGGGGAAACACCAAAATCCTTTCAATAAAGGATTTTTTTTTTTTTCATACAGAGTATGATTTTCCTGAAAGCAATCTGTTTCCAAGGTTTTCTTTCTTTACTAAATCTAGGAGCAGCACAAATAGGTCCTTCTGTGCTACTGGATGATGAAATCAGAGCTCTCAAAGTCACCGATGTTTCAGGACTAATGGGAGTCATTGAAACTAGAAATCTTGAGGAGTATGAAGTCAGTACTTGTCCTGAGCTATCCTGGCCTGTGTAAAAGGGATTCAAGGATAAAACGAGTAATTCTAGTGGTGTTTGTGAGATCAGAAAGATAATAGTGGCCTATCTAACTACAGCCTGACCGGAAGTCTAAGCTGCTTTTAGAAAAAGTGGCCAAAGTAAGTCAATATTATATAAAGCAGATGCAGGGTAAATTGGCAAGAATGGCACATATAGGAAACTAAATGCAGCATAAAATAACATGCTATAATTGCCAGGATGAAGCAAAGTGTACGATAGTAATACCAGCCTCAGTATGAGGCATAAAAATGTTCTAAGGTTACTAAACAGTTACATTGCTGTTATCAATAATAGCTTAATATTTGGAAATCTTAAGCAATTATCCCCCAATTTCTTATTTACCTGTTGACTTTTCTCCCAAATATGTCAGTTATTCTCCAAGATATTCATTGCCACTAGAAAGAGGTATCATGGTAAGCGAGCAGTTAAAACAATAATAACAACAACAAAAAATACCCTCGAATTTCCAAGGTTTAGTTCACAGTATTACTGAGTACAAAAGAAAAAAATACCTGAAACCTCTAAAACAGACCAACCACTCTTACAACAAGATAAAATCACCGTGGGATAATTAGACAAGAAGGAAGCAAGGAGTTATTAGGTGTTGGCTCTGAGAGAAATTAGATTATACCTGGCTTTACTGAGCTCCTCTAAAGCTAGCATAACAGAGAAGCAACTGAGTATTGCTTGTGCTATGTAGATTGCTCCAGAAGTTGTAGTGTGAAATGAGATTAAAAGCAGCCTTTGAGGAAGGAAAGAGATGCTACAATAATGTCCATAGGGACAAAAACTGGAATGTCAGAGGTGACCAGTGGAAGCCAACATGGACTGATGATGATCACATGTAAGTGTATTTGCACATGCATTTATAAGAACCCCTCCCCTTGCCCTGACTCCACACACCAACAACTTGCATCCAATTTGGAGCAACAGAGATGTGCTGAACTGCCATGTTGGCTAAGTCAATGTTTCTGCCACCTAAAATAATAGGGTTCAAAACATAACTGTAGGTAAATTATATAAAACATTAAATTTTAAAAAATACTGTATTTTCTGCATCCTTAATACACATTTTTTTGAGACAGAGTCTCACTCTTTTGCCTAGGCTGGAGTGCAGTGCCAGTATCTCAGCTCACTGTAATCTCTGCCTCCCAGGTTCACTCGATTCTCCTGCCTCAGCCTCCTAGTAGCTGGAATTACAGGTACACACCTCCATGCTTGGCTAATCTTTTATTTTCTTATTTTTTTCATATTTTTTGTAGAGACAGGGTTTTGTCGTGTTGCCCAGGCTGATCTCAAACTCCTGGGATCAAGCAATGCCCCTGCCTCCGCCTCTCAAAGTGCTGGAATTATAGGTATGAGTCACCATACCTGGGCCCTAATATGCAATCTTAATAAAATTTTTTTTAAACTGTGTAAATGTAAAGTGAGTCAGAGAATCCCTTGAGTCAAATAGAACAAAATCGTTGTGAGACAATAAAACATGTAATGCAGGATTAAAAAAAAAAGGAAGAGACAGTAGAAAGAGGACTGAGACCTTCATTCACCTGCTAGTGGCTGGAAATTGTGTTGGCCACATTATGACGATGGATTAATGATCAAAGAAAGATGTGCATTATCTTCACAGTAATTAGTTATACATGAAATGAATTAGTTATATCTACACCTGTTATTTGCCTGACAATTCCTCAAGTAGTTCACAAATGGTCTTGCTAGGTCTTCCAAAAGAATTTTGTTCAGTTTATTCATTTTTTATTCAGAAAACATTTACTGAGAATCAAATACTATGTGAGGTAGTGAATAAGATAAAAAAGAGAATTGGCTTCTTCTCTCATGAGACTTACAGTCTAAATTGGAGATACATGGTAAGCAAGTATTTGCTTGAGTCAGTTTTACCTGTCAACCATGATAAGTGCTAATAAATAATACAAAGTAAACAAGCAGGCATGTAAGAGGAGGATCTGCCAGTCCTGGAGGTGGGACAGAAATTAGTGGTGATGGTGAGTGAAGTATCCCTTAGGATAACAATGTTTAAACTGAAACCTTAAAAGATAGAGTCATTAACCAGATGGGTGAGATAGAGAAAGAGAGAAAATATTTAAGACAGAGAGATCGCTATTTATTTAATTTCTGAATTTAAATATTCATTATTAATATTAAAGCCACTATATAGTAGTCCCCTCATACTGGCAGGAGATATTTTCCAAGACACCCAGTGGCTGCCTAAGATTGAGGGTAGTGTGTGGAACACTATACACACTATGTTTTTTTCTATATATACCTACCTATGATAAAGTTTAATGTATAAATGAGTCACAGTAAGATATTAACAATAACTAATAATATAATATAATAATTGTACCATAATAAAGATTATGTAAATGTGGTCTTTTTTTCTCTCTCCCTATTAAAATATCTTATACCATACTCGCATATTTTCAGATTGTGGTTAACCACAGGAACTGAAACCGTGAAAAGCAAAACCACTGTACCTACTAAATTAAGAGGACTATAATCAGTGTAACTCTAGGGAGATCCTGATATCCTTACTTAAAAGTTTTACCTAAAACCAAATAATCAATAGTTATAAATAGTAGTGTACTTTAAACTAGGTTTTAGGACCTATAAAGGGTCCCTATTACAATATATATAATCCCTTAAATATATTTACATATCTGCAAAAATATTTAAGACCAATAAAAATGAGAGAAAACCTGAATGTGAGATTAATTAGATACAGAAGGCCAGATTTTGCCTAACAACAGGAAAATCTGGAGACAACTAAACTTAATAAGGTTAATTTTTTTAAATCATGCAATTTCAACTCACATCATGTAATGTTAACTCACATGTTTGCAGCACGTGCCCTCTTGTAGCTATAGAGACGCAATGAGTTTAGAACCTAGGTTGCAAAGGCATATACTAAAACTGAAAGCTGCAGGATGGCCTACATTGTTAATAGCACTCACATAATGAATTGTAAAGCTGATCTCCAAATGTTTTGGGGCTGAATACTTTGCAGCAATATTTCTAGTTGAGAAGCTAATAGGAAAAATTCAATTAAAAAAAAAAAAAAGCTTGTGACTTGATGTACTGGGATATATTACATCAGCTTTCATTTCTCACATTTGTTTTCTGCCTGGGAAATTTTCATTTATCCATCAACGATTACCTTTGGTGCTACCTTATAAAAAGCAACTAATCCAATGGTTCCCAACAGATCTAATACTTCTCCTTGGTTCTATTGCTCTGTATAAATGTTTAGATTGAAGTCCTTAACTTCCAGAATCAAAAATTTTTAATATATTTTAATTGCCTCATTTTTTGCAAACATCTCAAGACCAGGAAAGTGCATTTTTATTTGTTTCCATAAATATCCAAAACTAAGTAATATATGCATAATTTATATTTTGTGAATAATTGGCTAACTACTCAAATACTTTTTTGATTATAAAATTAGCCTACAATATTAGATGTAGTTTAAAAAACAAGTGTGGCTTAGGCATTCTCTGACCTTTGGAGGAATCCTCATTTGTATGTATGGATATTTTTGAGGGGAAGATACACGTCCTTACTACCATAGCAGAAATGTAGAAGATATCACAATTCAGGCCTGATCAATCAGATCCATCAATTTGTGAGATTGACCTTTCAAAAAATAACTCAGACTCATGAGAGCATCTAGAGGATGAGGCTATTTTTGTGGTGTGGCTTCTTTGTGTCTATAAAACATTCTACTGGGATTTTGAGTGAAATTGTGTTACATTTATGTAATTTAGGAAAAACTCCCAGCAATAATAAATTACATTTTGCATCCATAAATGTAACATATATGTAATTATTTTATGTATTATTAAGCATTGCCCAAATTTTTATATTGTTTTTCAATAAAAATCTTATACTTCATTTGTTAAATTATTAAAAATATAATTTGTTGGCCAAGCACAGTGTTTCATACCTGTAATCTCAGCGCTGTGCCCTGACAGGCCAAGGTGGGAGGATTGCTTGAGCCCAGGAGTTTGAGACCAACCCAGGCAACATAGTGAGACCCCCATCTCTACAACAATAAAACAATTAGCTGGGCATGGTGACCCAAGACTGTGGTTCCAACTGCTCAGGAGGCTGAGGTGGGAGGATCACTTAAACCTGGGAAGTTGAGGCTGCAGTGAGCTGTGATTGCACCACTACACTACAACCTGGGCAACAGAGCAAGACCCTGTCTTCAAAAATATATGCATACATATAATTTGTTAAAACGTTTATCTTTTTAATTTTTCTTTTTTTACCATCAAGTACAAGTGTTAACTTTTGTGTTTTCATCTTATAACCATCAAAATTCATAATTTTCTTCTGAGAATCACTTGAAGAGATTCCCTTACAAGGTATCTATCAAAACTAGAAAATTAGCATTGAACAAAATTATTATCTAATTTGTAAACTGTACTTAGGTTTTGCCAGTTGTTCAAATAATTCCTTTTAGAGTAATAGAAAATCTGTGATCATGAATTGCATTCAGTTTTTTGGCATGTCTCTTTAGACACATTTAGTAAAGAAATGTTCCTAAATTTTTCCTATAAATTTCATGAATTTGCCATTTCTGAACAGGACAAACTACACATTTTATATGACTTCCTTCAATTTGGTTTGTCTAATATTTCCTCATGAGTAAATACCAGTTGTACATTTTTGGCAGGAATACCAAAGAAGGGATGCTGAGTTTGCCTCAGTGCATCATATCAGGAGCTACACTCTGTTGATTACTCCCATTATTGACAATGTTTAACCTTAATCATTTGGTCTAGGTAATGAGGGCCAGGTTTCCTCACTGTGGTTACATCACTATTTCACACTTTGTAAATAGTAAATGTCTTGTGGGCAGACAGTTTTAAGACATATGTAAGTATTTTGTTACTCTGCAAATATTTACTGAATCAATTATTGTTGTTGCCAAATTATGATTTCCTCTCTCCATCATTTTTTCTCCTTGATTAGTTGACAGTGTACTGGAAGAAATCACTTTCCCCTCCTTCCTTTGTTTATTTCACTCATTCACTTACTTTTTTGCATTATTATGGATTTATTGATTCTTATTTTATTCAACTGGTTGTTTTTTTTTTAATTTTACACGTTTTTTCATGCTCAGATTTTCCCAGATTTGTCCAATAGGTCAAAATTTCCCAGACTTGACATCTTCAGGTTAACTTGTTTCTTTTTGATATGTGTTGCCATTCTTTCAGCAGTTCACCTCTTTGGAACAAGAAAATGCCCCAGACTAATTTTATGCATTTTTCTGCCTTAGCTGGGTAATAAGCCATTTATCTAAGGAACTCTGGCTCCTCTAGCGAGAACAGTATTCAGTAAGCAAAATGTCAATGCTAATTGGGTTCACTCTTACTAAGGTATCATTGCATCCAGACCCTCTCAATGAACAGAATTAGGAAGTAAAATATAAATGTATACTCGCATTAATGTGTCCATAGATGTGTGCATGCACAGACATATAGGCACACTCAGGGCCAACAAGTTTACATTGTTTAGGGATTTTTAAATTGACAGCTTATACCTAGTCAAACTTGTAGACAGCCTATTCTGCCTAAATAACAAATGGAGCATTAAAAAAAATAATACTAAAGCTATCTATCTGAGTTCTACTAAAGTAAAGATTATGCAATAGTCGGTGGTTCATAATCTGGAAATAAAGCTTATCTTATGAAACTAATAAAGGATCCTCAGTAACTCTGAGTGGACGTCTTTATGTACCCCAAAGCTTACCTGTGACTGACTTTCTTTCCTTGCTATACCATATCCTTTACCTCTGTGAAAGTCCTGCATATTTATGCTCTGTGGAGTCTGGTAATTCATTTCAACCATCCAATATATGTAATCTTTGCAACATATATTAACCTAAATAAATCTATATTCAGTTCTATATTATACTATCTAAAAATACACAGACAAATCATCAGGTTATACTGATAACTTCGATCCCAATCTAGCAGCACCCCAAAGGTGTCGCTATCCTTTGTCGTTTCCCTACTCTAAGAGTAAGAAACCATTATCCCAAAAAACATTAACTTTTTTGCTCAAATTTTGAATGTACAAAAAGTATTTTCAGAAAAATGTACTAATTAGAGTTTCTTATCTACTTGAGTTCTTCGTTGTCTTTTTCATGAAGATGTGTAATTCTAATACTATATTCAAAAGTTACTTGAGTTAATGTTGTTTTTAATCTTATAAAAATGTGGTTTTGTTACTCATTTGATATCTAGGTTTGTTCATTTGAGTCTATATTAAATTTTGGGGATTTTCATTCCATCTTTGCTGATAGTATTTATTTATCTATCTATATATCTCTGTATTCATTTATTTGTGAGAATGTGAAAACTTAAAAAGGTTTGAAAATGCAGGGCTGTGTAAAAAGATATATTCAAAGAAATATTATCTTCCCTGATTCCCCAGATCCTTTCCATCCCATTTCTACCTGCACTCTAAAGGTAACCAACTTCATTAATCTCTGTGTGAGATTTTGAACCAAAATTGCAGATATATATGCATGTTCTTATTTCTCCTTTTTCGTTACACAAAAAGTAGGAAGCAATATATTAGCGGTAAGCAAACATTTTCTGTAAAGGGCCAGATAAGAAGCAGTTTAGGTTCATTAGGCTAAGAAGCAAATCAATGATATGTAGATGCTGATACAACAAGAGAGAAAGAAATGCAAAAATTATAATTGATAAAATTATAAATACATATAAAATTTTATTATATATTAAACTTGCATACTTTTTTTTGCAATACATGTCTACTAAGTAGAAGAATGGTATTGTTTGGACAGATGTTTTTCAATTAAAGTTCAAAGTTAGCATTTCTATTAAATAAATTGCAAAACTTCATCTGTTACTTCTGATCTGTAATCACATTTTACATAGGCCATCTTTGAACATGTTTTTGCTCATAGATAAATTCTGCTATCAATCTAGGAGCATATGGTTTTAATTGAGAATATTTACCATTTAGAGGACATTTACAGACATATTAAACTCTTCTATTGTTGTGCATATCATTTAGCATACCATCACATTGCAGATCAATCACTTCCAAATGAATATTAGGTAGAGACTCCTCAATTACACAGTTAAGTGGATTGAGAAATATGGAAATTGTATTTGCACTTGCATTGATGTCTGAAAAATGTTGCTGGAATGTAATTTAAACTTTGAAAATATAATTGCTGCATTTTTTGTGCGAGTGGAAATTTTGCATCTTGTTTTAACTTTGGCAGCATGGAAAGTGTATTAAGGACTTAGACATCATTTGTAATTCAAACAGCAGTAATTTCTGTCAAAATGACACTATCACAGTGTAAGTTTCACACATGAACACTGTTTTACCTTATGATTTTAGATTAAATTCACTAAGAAATATTATCAATATGTGGCAAAGCTAATTTCCAAAAATATTCAGTGTTCAATAATAGTAGTTGAGAATGAATCTTCATAGTCAGAAGAATTTCAATCTTAGCCTTAAATTCAAAAGCTTAAAACAAAAATTTAGATGGTAAGACATGAAACGGCTATGATGTAAGGCTACTCAGTACATTAAGTTTATTATGGCAAAAACTTACAGAATTAATCATGGTTGAGTTCACAATTCTTAATGACATTGTCCCTTGACACTACTAATTTAACAACATATGCTATGTTAAATATTTTCCTCTTCCAAATACCTGCTGATACATAATACAATGAACACCATAGGCTTTAAACACCTTAAAATTTCATAATCTTTGTAAATTTGTCCAATTAAGCCTTTCTTCTGCCCCACATATATTTTTACTATCATGAATGTTAACACTTCTTAGCAGATTCCTCTTCAGGTTATACTAAATTAGTATTTTTTCAACTTTTTCTAAAACATTTTGGCCTGTAATTGTTCCACATACACTATTAACAGAGGTTGACTCCCTAACCGTTTAGTCACTTCATCCTTTAATCATTTATTGACTCTGAATAAATGGGCAGTATCACTTTCTATTCTTTAAAACTCAATGCAAACAACCAGAAAAGCAATTGCTTTGTTTTCTGATTGACTATTGACATTGCTCCAAATGTTATAAACCCTTTAAAGAACTATTTTTTACTAAGAATCTTATATTCTTACACAAATTTATTTTCTTTGGACATATTTCTTAGGCTGCTGTAATTGCACAGTAGTTCATTAACTTACTATTAATAAATGCTTTTTATGGTATGGCTAACAAATGAGCCACTTGAAACCTTATTTTCATTGTGGCTTCTCTTTTAATTTTAATTTTCATAAAAATTCTGTTCTAATAAAATATTCTATTATAAATGCCTTATTTTTTCTTACCATTGCTTTCCTGCAAATTGAAAATATTATGATGAGTGCCAACAACTCAAAAACAAACAATTCAATTGACAAATCAGTTGACAATTCAATTGGCAAATGGGCAAGTTGAATAGATATTCTCCAAAAAGATATAAGCATATTTAATGACCAATAAGCATAATGATTTGACATCATTAACCATTAATGAAATGTAAATCAAAACTACAATGAGATACTACTTCACACTGTCTAGGATGGCTTTTTTTTTAATAAAATGAAACATAAATAATGGCAAGGATCTGAAGAAATTGGAATATTTGTAATGTTTGTGGTGAGAATATAAAATAATGTATCACTTTGTAAACAATTTGGCAGTTTCTTAAAATGTTTAATATAATTTTACTGGATGATGCAACAATTCAACTATTAGGTATTTATTTGAGAGAAATGAAAACTTATATTTACACAAAGACTTGCACATGGATATTCTCAGAAGCATATTCACAATAACAAAAATTGGCTTAGGTTTGACACTAATTCCTTGAAATCAAAATGTCACAGTGTTTTATTAGTCATAATGAGGCTTACACATCTCAATCTATATCAGAAGCCTTGCACCAGTCTGCCTCACAATGAATCAAATGTGATTATAGACTCATCCTGTGGTTACTTATCTGGTCCTCTCAATGTGTTGTAGGAATAGTCAGTTATATCTAGAAGATGAGAAGATTCCTAGTTGGTTTCTTGATCTATGGAACTAGGGCTATTACAATACATAGGGCAAGTGAAAACTCTTCAAACTAATGACTTTTGCAAGGAAAGTAAGACAAGATCAATATCACATCTCTAGGAGAATTGCAGAGATTAAAGAGGGATACAGGAGATGATTCCTAACATATCCCTATGAGAATTATATTTTGCCTAGTACAAATAGCACACAGATAATAATGATTAGGTTTGGGAAATGTAGACACATTCATATGCCAATCTCAGCTGTGGTTCCAGATGAAGTATTCTTATTCTAACAGATTAATGCAATATCTGATACTTAATACACAGATATATGCAGTTATTTACCTAAATTATGCTTTAATTCTTATTTATATCAGAAAAATAATCAGAAGCAATTGGTTTAAAGGTGGCAGAAGGCAGTCAAATGCCTAGGCAGATAGGGGCAGGTCCCCAGTGAAACCCCACCTTCAAGCCAAAGACAGTTTAAAGCCTGAAAGCCAAGCTACAAGTCAAATCCACTAACCAAACTGAGAACTTCTCTTCCTATTTGGCACACTCTCCTGTGATTGATCCTCATCCTTCACCTATTTTACATATACCTACTCTTCCCTAATTGTTTTTTTTTTACTGTCCTGCCCACCTTTGAGTGGTGTCTTTGTTTTAGCTTTTTTGCATACTCACAAACCAATCAGCACACACTCCCCCATTCTGAGCCCGTAAAAGCCCAGACCCAGCCACACTGGGAGAGAAATCACCCAATGTGGCTGGTGGGGGTGGAGGGGACCACCCTCATGTCCCCTCTCTGCTGAGAGCTGTTTCACTGCTCAATAAAATTATTCTCCACTCTCCTCACCATTCAATTGTTAGAGTAATCTTGTTCTTCTTGGACATAGGACAAGAACATGGGACCTGCCAAAGAGCTGGGGTGAGAGGAGCTGTAAGCTGTAGTCCTCTCCATTGCTGGCACCAGGCAGGTGTGGAGCTGGGCCAGTCCTAGAGCCATGGGTCAGAGCAGTGTGATGGGAACAAATAAGCAGAGGCCTGGCCAGCCAAGCAGGGCCAAGAAAAATCTCATTTCATTTCTACATGGCAAGAGCAGCATAATACCTCCATTGTCTTAATTAAGGTTTAAGGTAACTCTTCTCTTTGTCATAATGTTATGTGGGCTATCTTTGATCATCTTAATATCTCAAAAAATAAAAAGTTGAATATTACAATAATTATATTTCACTAATTTCCCTGGTGAACTGAAAGTAGCAAGCAATCTAGATACCTTGGTAATAATGTAGATATAGCTTGGTAAATGATTGCGTGTCAGAGAGAGGAAGATATATCCTAAAAAGTTCCTGGCTTCCCATGTTAGCAAAAGTTCTAGGAATCCAGTAGTTGTGGGGATATTGGAGTATTTTTCTGAACAGAGTATATTCTGAACTTTATACCACATGATGCAAAAAAGCCAAATGTTTGTGGTTATACCTCTGATATTTGGAGGCAATATATACTATATTCAGGCATATTGTTCAGATTCACTTATTATATATCCTAGAAGTCTGGTTATTTTCAGTAATATCTGAGGCAAAACAAAAGCAAACAAAAAGCTCTATAGTAGGTAGAATAGCTCTTTTCCTACTTGGGCAACATGGCAAAGCAGCTGTTCTTTTCCCACTTTGGCAACATGTCAGAGCAGACCCAGTGCTCTCAGTAGCATTGTTGTCAAGTGTAAATGCCAGAGAAAGTCTTTGCCACACTCCAATAGAGAAGTTCAAAATTTTGTAACTATAGTTTTTTGAGAAAGATCATGCTAATGTATTATAACTTTCTAATCTAGAAAATCTACCTATTGGGTACTATACTCACTATTAGGGTGACAAGATTCACATTTCAGACCTCAGTATCACACAGTATTCCCATGTAACAAATCTACACATATACCCCTGTATCTAAAATAAAAATTAAAATTTTTTTTTTTTTTTTAAAAGTAGTTTCTGCCCAATACTGGGCACTAGCAGACACTAAATATCACAGGATATCATGGTACCTACCAGGAGCTGTATGTTATCTGATCAAATAAATCACAAAACTAGACTTTGATAGCAGATTTTTTTGCATGTAACAGAATGGAATAAGTGAGACCAGGTCTAATCAGGTCCAGAAGGTGAAGCAAAGCACATAAGTAGTTGGCTGAAGCTTCTTAGGTCTTTTCTCCTACTTCATTCCCTTTCTTTCAAGCTACATTTATGGTTTTGTGAGGAATTTAATCTTACAAAAAAATGGAGAAGATAGAAAGGCAAATTCAAAATGAGAAAGCAGTGATTAAGAAATTAATATCTGACATAATTGAATTAAAAGTGAAATACATTAATTAAAACAAAAAGACATATAAGTGTGACAAAAATAAAATCTATAGTGAAGTTCTAAGTATCATGAATCATTTAGATAGCCGCAAAAATTCACTAAGCATAGCAAAAGAAGTCTAAGGGAAAAACAGTGTGAGCTTAATTGTAATATTAAAGTTAAAATCACCTCTTAGTATATGGAATACCATGTAAGAAAGAATAAACTAAATTACTGAACTTAATGAAATTAATATATCTTTGGTTCTGAAAATAATAAATATATCTACTTTCAAGTTCCAAGCACGTAAATAAATAGGTAGAATAGCTCTTTTCCTATTATTGGCATACGTTTGGCATACGTTTACCAAACCAGAAAAAAACTGGAATAGTTAAATTTATAGTTTAAATTTAAAGTAAAATATTCTGAACAAACACTTAATGTAAAGCTATAGCTAACAGAAAAAAAGGAAAAGTACTAAACCCAAAGGTATCAAAATATTTTTAAAAGCTTTATTAAAGCACTTTTGATTTAAAATTGGACTTTCTAATTTCAGTTCCAAAATACATATAGTAGAGCTATATCAACCTAAGAGGGAAAGCCACACCTTAACATACTTAATTACTATTTAAGTAGTAAATATATAATATGAAATGATGATTTTATTGACACAAGTTGCAAATACATATCTGAGTGTTTTCATTTTGTGTTGCTTCTGTAACAAATTACCATAAAGTTAGTGGTTAAAACAATAGACATTTATCATCTCAGGAGTCTGCAGATCAGAAGCATAGATGGACTTAGCTAGGTTCACAAGGCCTAAATCAAAGTGTCTGGGCTTTTATCTCGAGTATTTGAGAAAGAATCTGTTTCCATGCTCTTTACATTCATTGGCTGAATTCAGTCCCACAAGATTGTAGGACTTGCTGTCAGCTGGGATTCCTTCTCATTTTCTAAATGCTGACTGCATTGCATCCTTGGCTTGTGGCACTCCCCATTTTGAAAACCAGCTGTAATATATCAAATTCTTCTTGTACTTCAAATGTCTCTGCCTTTCCTTTCTGTCACATCTCTCTGACTTTTATTCGGTCCTCATCTGATTACATTGGTCTCATACAGATCACTTGGGGTAATTGTCTAATTTTAATATAAACTGACAAACAACCTTAATTCCATCTGAAAAATCCCTTTTGCCATGTAATTGAACATATTCATGAGCGTGATATCGGTTATGAGAAGTGGCAGAGGTCTGGGGCCAAAATTCTGCCTACCACATTGGACAAGACAGTATTTATTTTCATCATTTCTGCTCTGAAAACTAGGCAAAACTAAATAAATTATGAAGAGAAAAAACAAAGAATACCTTAGCTAGTTCAGAAAGTATGATGTGATTTCTCCATGGATGAGAAATTGAAAATACATGCAAATCAATGAGCACGTCTGAAAGCATAAAGCATTCTGGGCTACAGTTCTGCCCTATTATGAAGCTGCCGTCATTCAAGCATTCAGCTGTCATAGGGTAAAGAGGATATAAACTGCTTCCCTTGAGAGGGGAACTGTAGTCAAGTTCACTTTACTATAGCAAATGACTGTGTTCATGTTTCCTTTTTGAAAAACTGCTGATAAAATTATACAAAGATTGCTGTCTGGCATGTGGCTTATAGCAACTTTTGTTCTAGAGGGCTAAGAAGACACAGATACCACTTCCTAATGAATCTAGCTATCTCTTAAAATCCAGTTTGTCACTAAGACTTCTAGTTCTGTAAAGGGTCTTAGAGGCTAGGAGAAGATAACTTGGTTAATGATTTTTTTATATTTCTAAATAAAAGAGTAGATTTGTAATTTTCCCAACACAAATAAATAATAAATTTTTGAGATAATGGATATCCCAATTGCTCTGATTTGATCATCACACCTAGTTTGATTGTATCAAAATATCACATGTTCCTCATATATGTACAACTATTATGTATCCATAAAATTAAAAGAAAAAAACAGTATCTCATTAATGAGAGTTAACTTCAGGTCAAATATAATGAAAAATGAAAAATGGATTACCTGAGGTCAGGAGTTGGAGACCAGCCTGATCAACATGGAGAAACCCCATCTCTACTAAAAATACAAGATTAGCTGGATGTGGTGGTGCATGCCTGTAATCCCAACTACTTGGGAGTCTAAGGCAGGAGAATCGCTTGAACCCAGGAGGCGGAGTTTGCGGTGAGCCAAGATCATGCCATTGCACTCCAGCCTGGGCAATAAGAGCGAAACTCCCTCAAAAAAAAAAAAAAAAAAGAAAGACACATAGAAACTCTATGCCCTAAATGATGAAACAAATGCAAAATTCCAAAATGAATGAAAGAAACATGAAACCAAGATAATTCAGTGGAATGGTTTTATTAAAAATGTATCAAACAATGTAAAATAAGTATAATCCATATTTTTGAAATTAGTGATGACACAACTCCCTTATAAATTAAAGGACTTGTACAATAAAAACAGGCAAAACTAAATAAGAACTTATAGATTTGTCTAAAAGTCTAAAATGTGATAAATAGTAAATATTTAATAGAAGGGATGAACTCTAAGCACAGGGAGAGAGAGAATTTATGAATTAGAAGATAATTTTGAGAATTCATTTAAAATTCAATAGCAAAGTTTAAATAAAATATGAAAACATCTGGCAGGAAGGAGAAACTGATAGACTACAATACATTTTACAGGATTTCGAGAGTAAAACATCAGAAAGAATAAACTACAGGCAATATATAAAAAGGTAATTGGCAAAACATCTCTAGTATTTAAGACCTTTGTGTTCTCAAATCAAGAGTTTACCCCAATAACTTAGAAGAATAAACTTATAAACCCACCCCAAGAAACTTTATACTGAAGATACAAAAAGGCAGGAAACCCAGAGACAATTATAGCAATCAGAGAAAAGCAAATTGCCTATAAATTAAAGGTAATTTAGTTGACAACATATAGCTTATGAATACCAAAACAAGAATTTTAAAATATTTTCCAAATAGTAATGGACAAATAATAACCTTCAAATTGTATACCTTATATAAAGTGTAAAATTTTATTTTTATTCATGAGAAAATGAATACAAAATAATAACATCTATAATAGTAAGAGACAAGAGCACTTTAGCCACAGACTCTGACACAATAGGCTATTAAAAATATTTTTTGCAGGTATGAAAATGAACCACAAAACAGAAGACATAAAATAGAATCAAAACTTCAGAAACTGACATACTATTTCAAAAAATTGTCACCTATTGAATGTAAAAATAATCACTAATTTGTTTTGTCTTCAGGAAGATAGCATAATTAAAACTCTAACAATAGTATGAGAAATTGGAGATATTTACTGAGTAATTAAAGCACGCTATGTTTAGAAGATGTGACGTAAAAACAACCTAAGTGTCAATTCATAGACAAATGAATGAATAAAGAAACTGTGGAATATATATTTACACATATACATAATGATATATTATCCAGCCTTATAAAAGAAGATCCTGCCATTTGCCACAATATGTATAAACCTGGAGGACATGATGTTAAGTGAAATTATCCAGACATGAAAAGAAAAATATTGCATAATCTGTTTTTTAAAAAAGTACAATATGCAGAGATAGAGAATAAAACAATGGTTAGTAGATTAGATTCCTGATTAGATTAGATTCTCAGGAGTGTAGAATGTAGATCCCTCACATGCACAGTTCACAATAAGGTTCATGCTCCTATGAGAGTCTATTGCCTTCACTGATCTGACAGGAGGTGGAGCTCAGGCAGTAATTTGAGTGATAGGGAGCAGCTGTAAATACAGGTGAAGCTTCCTGGCTCACCCACTGCTCACCTCCTGCTGTGCAGCCCAGTTCGTAACAGGCCTTAGACAGGTACTGGTCCAGGTTTTGGACTCCTGCCGTAACATAATAGTGTATATCATAAGTATATATAGTAAAATTCATTTAAAAAATAAATGTTGAAAGATGAAACATTTTTGAACAAAAAATTAAATCTATGCAAATATATGAATGTATGTGTGGTACCCAGTGTGTGTGGTAAGTAGGTAATGCCTCCCTTTCCTCCCCTAACTTTGCAGGTTTTAACTGCAGGAATCTTTGAATATGTTCCTGCAATTAAGGCAAAAGGGACTTTGCAGATGTAATTAAATTAAGGATCTTGAAAGTGAGAGATATTTCTGAATTATCTGGTTGACCTAATGAAATTCCAAGGGTATTTATAAGAGAAAGAGGGAATCAGAAAGGTAAGAGAAGGATATGTGACACTGGAAACCAGGGGTCAGAGAGAAAGACAGAGATGTAAAGATACCATGCTATGGCTTTGAAGATGGAAAATGGGTTTGAATAGAGATTCTTCCCTATAGCCTCCAGAAGAAATTCAACTCTATGAAAACCTTAGACACCTTCAAGCTTCTGACCTTCAGACCTATAAGATAATAAATTTATGTTGTTTTAGACCACTAAAGTTGATAGTGATTTGTTATAGCTGCAATAAGAAACTGAGGCATTTTAACTTACCACCCATTAAATATGGGTTAGGCATTGTGATTTACTTCCAAAGAGTACAATAAGGAATTAGTGGTGGAGGGGAGGGTGTGGGAATAACTTCACAGTGAAGAAATCAAACAAACTTTCCCTCTGCTTGTGACCAAGCTTAACAAAACCAATAACAATAAGTCATGTTGATAGCATGTACCCTTAGTATGATACAATAATAACAGCATGTAACCTCTGTGGTTTCTTCTCCAGAGCCTGTATCTCCAATCTAATTATGAAAACTATTATGAGATAAGTCCAAATTTTAGGAACTTCTACAAAATATTAACCAAAAATCTTAAGGTCATCAAAAGCCAGGGAAAAATCTTAAGGTCCCTCAAAAATCTTAAGGTCATCAAAAGCCAGGGAAGTCAGAGAAACTGTCCCAGCAAAGAGGGGACTAAAGATAATTGGCAAAACAATGTGGTATGGTATCCTAAATTTGATCCTGTAACAGGAAAATAACATTAGATAAAAACTTAGAAAAAAGGCCTCATAAAGTACCGGCTTTACTTAATAATTTATTAGTATTGGTTCATTAGTTATGACAAATATGTTATATTAATGTTAGATGATAACTATAGTGAAAACTCGGGTGTATATAAACTCTGTGTCATGTTGTCTTTGCAACTTTTATAAAAATCTAAACTATTTCAAAATGAAATGTTTATATACATACATGGCATATTAAATAAATACCCAAAATAAAACAAGGAAGAAATTTTGTCAATCATGTGTCATGCAAAAACTAGCTAAATATCATTAATGCAAAAATAAGTATGTCAGATTTGGAAAATATAAAGGGTAAGTAATTAATAGGTATGAAGTAGAGTAGCATATATACACACACATAATCACCTAAATGTTTATATAATTGTAGGCAGCATGAACTATAAAAATGAGTATAATGCTGACAAATTAAAATGAGAAAATAATGAAACCTCTAAATCAGTGAGATATTTCCATAGTAATACTTCATAAAATCCAACAATGGAACTACAGTGGCATATAATAAGAACTTGTTTCTCTCACAGATGTGGGTTGACTGGATATCAGCTAATTCAGGGTGAATTTGTAACCAGACCAAAGTTTGGTTGCAGAAGCCGGAGACAAAGTTTGTTGAGAAGAAAAGCAGTTTTAATCAGAGAGCCAGCAAACCGAGAAGACGGCCAACTAGTGTTCTAAAGTGCCGTTTAAAATTCTGAAATGTATCATAATGTTTATAAAGAGAAACTTGGTATGGGAGACATGCTAGAGATGTGCAGAGTACAGGGGTTATGTGTCTTGTTCCTATGGCTCTCTTGAGTAATCACACATCCAGAGATCTGGTTGACGTTATCCACGATGGTGAACTAATTGTTTACAGCAGCCCCTAAGCAGGAGGATTCTGCAATGGGGACTCAGTTCTTGGTTTGTTTCATGATTATCCTCTTGGATTTCCTAAGCAAGATCATAATTAGATAAGCACACATTGCCATAAAGAAGTGTCTAGAGAAGGAAGTAATGAAGAGGTGAGAATGGAAAGAAGAAAAAGTAAGTGGATGATTAAAGTATATGTTTAAAAACTGTAGTAACCCATTACAGATTCAGTGTGGCAGCTCTGTTTGAAGCTGCAATTGCAGCTGAGCTTGCATTGTACAGATAATCAAGTCTAGTGTTCTCCACAAGTAATTATTCTAGTAACAGCAGTTACCTGGGAGAAGCACTGTTTTTGGAAAGGGGAATAATTAAGGGGCAAGCCCCATTGTACAAGCCTATTACAAGCTGCTACTTATACAATGTCTGCTAACATCACATGGTTTAAAGCAAGTCAAGTAGGTAAAGTGTCACAAAAAACTTACTTCCCTCTACAGGAAGACCTACAAAGTTACAAACTCATGGAAATGAAAAGGGCAAAAATGGTTAGGCAATCATTCAATTTTGCATAACTTCCAGTATAGCCATAGATGATCTTACCTCTCTCTGAAATGCATAGTAATAGATTAACCCACCTCTCTCTGATGAAAACATACCAAAGACAAGGAAGTATTGAATACTGCAGTTATCAAACTTGACTTAATGGAACATATAAAACATAACATCAAACAAATTTTGAACTTTGAGGTGGTATTTTTATAGTTTGGCCATTTATGGAGACATATAGAAATCAGCAAGTGTTAAACAATCAGAGTTCACAGGCCATTTTTACAAAGCAGTTAAACTATACAGCAACAATAAACAGAAAATTTGAAACCCCCAAGAAAACAGCTTCAAAAAACTAAAAGTGGATTTTCAAAAAGTGTTAAGTCACTAGCAAACCATATAATGTAAAAAGAGAAAAGTACAAAAACATTAAGGAGAAAAAGCAATAGTTTTAGAGAATATTGATATTTTAAATATAAGATTAAAATAAATTACATTATTTTAATAAATTTCAAAAACAAACCAAAACATTTTTCTAGACAAAATTAAAAATTTATTCAAAAGGGTATAGACAATATGAATAAGTAAAAAAAAACACTAATAAAAACAAATCAATGTCCTCATATTTAATTGAGAACAACGCAGATACAAATTTATATGATAACATGAAGATGAAAGAAGATAATTCATAAAAACTCTTAGTATACTATTGGCACAAAATATGTGCTTTAACAAAATATATCGTTATTGTTTATTGTCACATGGGAGTAGGCCTGGACATTTGCACTCACAAATTCTTATTTTTTTCCACACAGTTTCCTTCTTTCTTGGTCAAAGGCAGAAGTCCTTTAAGTCTCAGCCCTCTTGGTCTTAGGTTTCATGGAATCTATCAGTGTCCACAGGCTTCACCATTCTGTTTTTGTTTGTTTGTTTGTTTTAGTAACTAAGTCAAAATGATATATCTTGTTGCCTTTTGCATTTGTCCCTATACATATTTAATCTCCCCCTAAAAATAAGTGGCAGATATGATTCTTGTGTACAATTCAGGGATTCATCAGTTCTGGTACCATAACTACCAACACTGTCAAAGTTACACACTGGTTTCTCACAGCAGAAGCACATTGCTGTCAGCAAACAAATAGCCAGAGCCACTGGACTGGAGTAAAACAAAGTGCTTATCGTGGAGTTAGGAGGTAAAGGGAGTGGTTTTTGTTTTTTTTTTTCCAGGGGGTGGAAAAGAACATTATGCAGTTGTTTGGTAAAAAGAGCTACCACCACATTACGCTGTCTGGAGAAAGTTAAAATATAATGCTATTTAAGAAACAGTCCAGAAAGCAAGAAATAGTGATAGTCATATGTACAACACACTCCTTAATGTTTATAAAATATAATTATATTTAAAAATAATTATTTTATCTTCAATATAATTATATTCATATTATATGTTATAATGTATTTAAGTATAAATATATTTGTATTATATAAGTATAATTCAGACTATTTGAGTCTCTTAAGTGTATGGTTACTATATGTTTGTTCTCCTGACCCCAAGCCTTAACAGTGATTTAATGTAGACTAGAAACAAGGACTGTCTTCCAAAAAGGACATAAACAATGATGAGCTGGGAAGGTGATGAATCACACAAATTTGGTTTTACTGCTTCAAAAATATGCTTAATAAAAGGAATCAAACACTATCTTCTTGAAAAATTACTCTCCATTGGGTAATTAACTATGAGTTGACGGTTCTAGCATCCAGGGTTATTTGTAATTTACGGATTTATTATCAATTTTTCTTGCTGGTACAATCACTTCAAAAAGCAAAACCTCAATTTGATCATATTTAAAGTCCCAAAGGTACCATAGTCATATTATAGTTTATCTTAGCATGCCCAATTTTCACACCAATTATTCAGAGCTAGATTTTCAATCCAACATGAAAAATGTCCATAGGCCATATCAGTTTTTAGTTGTCTTTACCTTATCTAGAGATAAGACCCACTCATGTGGTTTTAGAATTACATTATGTAAGTGACCATGCTAATGAAGCAAGAAGTCAATTCTATCCATTTTAAAGCTTTAACTGGTAGAATTTGTTCAAGGCATTTAAAATGTTCTTTGCTGTTTGAGCAAAGCTAAGCTATGGAGCACATTACAAATAAAACACATTAAGTCGAAATAAACTTTTTAAGAAAGAAGTTTAAATGCAGCTAAACTATAGTGAAGGAAAAATCTTTTAAAGCTACCCTCAAGATTTCTGTAAAAGATTTTAAATTTGTGAATACAAATACAGTGGCAGGCATGTCTGTTTCATGTTATTATATGATCATTAGTATTATTGTATTCTTGCTAAGTATATCTAAGAGTTGCTTATAGCATGTCTTTTTTTTAGCATAATATAAAGGTGTCATTTTGATCCTGGGAAATGTGATACAAAAGCTTTGCCAACATTTGAGTCAAATAGTAAGAAATTTGTAATTTATGTGATCACATTTTCACATGGAAAAGAAAGGCAGTTCAAAATCTTGACACCAAGATAAAACATGAAAAATCAACTCAGGATATGTTGATGTATAGTAAAAATTTATTGCATTATCATTTGCAATTGGAAGACAGATATCCTGAGAGTAGTATATGTGCTAGACAGTTCTGATAATATTTCTGATCAGTTTCTTTAGAAATGTAACGTGTTATTTTAATTAGATCACGAGTTCTATGATGAACAAACACACAGACTGGTATTATCTTCTATATTTCTCTACATTGTAACATCTGCAAAATATGGAAGTATGAAAGACAATTTATGAAATTCTCGTGGAATAGGAACATAGAAGTGATTGTGTCCAAGCACATGAGTGTATGAGATTTCGTGACAAAGCTTTCTACAAAGAAGGATGTTTTATGAAACCAACAATGCCTGAATAATAGCAAGGCTGTTTATTGATCTTTGGGAAATGCAGGTTAAAAAGAATTTTTTTTTTAACATTTGTAAAATGAAGAAAGGAAGTCTTAATTCACACTGTTGATAATAATGCACCTAGCATCCCTGTGTTAGTAACAACATCTGAAGTTCTAAAAACAATGTTTTTCTATTAGAAATCCTTTATAATATTGGATGATACATGTGTAGTTTTCTTTCACATTTAACAAAGCAAAATGTCTAATCTTTCAGTGACTTAGTAGATATTTTACTTCAGAAAAGAGATATCTTTATTATTGTAAAGATATTTTGCAGAGAGATAGGCAAGAAAAAATATATGAAAACAACTGTTTGTCTACAAACAACAGATGTGAGACACTTCTAACTTATTATCTGAATCAGTAATATCCAGGCTTAAGAATGGTATTTAAACTATACTTTGCATTTGCTTATACAAATAAACTATTGCAGTGGAGCATAGTTAGCTATCTGATCATAATTAGAGTCAGAATTTTTTGTATCCACAGACTCAGGAGCTACAGGTGTACATCTATTATGCCCTGTTTTTTCATAGCATATGTTGGTGGTTGAAATGAACCAGGAGAACACATGGACACAGGGAGGGGAATATTTACACATCGGGGCCTGTCAGGGTTGGGGGGGTAGGGAAGGGATAACATTAGGAGAAATATCTAATGTAGGTGATGGGTTGATGGGTGCAGCAAACCACAATGGCACGTGTATACCTATGTAACAAAACTGCACGTTCTGCACATGTAACCCAGAACTTAAAGTACAATAATTTAAAAAAACAGAAATGGAAATGTGGAGTTACTGGATCTCAACATAGCAAGCTAGCAGATAGATATCTGACAAGAAAATATTTAAATGTTCCATCGCAGTTCCGCTGCTTTGGACAATGCACCAGTGAATGCTCTAATAGCATGAGATGTTAGATGTAATGCTGCAGCATATTACTGTGGGGCTAAGTTATTCCAATAAAATTTTAGAGAATAAGACAGAGGATATTACAGGCCCTGGAGATAGTTTTCTTTTAGAACCCTATAACTGGTTCTTATTGATTATCCAGGTAAACTCATAACAAAATTAGTCCATACCAACTTGATATTTTTCATGCTCTTTGACTAAGTACTAACTTAAATGTCTCCTAAAATTTATATTATGATTCTTTTATTTCCATTTCAATTAATTTAGTTTTATGCATTTCAATGTTTTCTTTTCACATGCCAAGAAATATTTTCTCATCATAATTTTGTTGAATGAGTGAAAAACAGTTGAATGATCAAATAATAGGAGTGTGAGTACCATTATTCATTACATCTTCAAGGTTCTAGGCTGTAAAATCCGTGAAGAATTTGCCATAAATAGTGAAAAACCTAGCTGTTAAGGAACATCAGTGTGAGATATTCTGCAATCTGGTTATGTGACAAAATTGACTATTTGTTTATCTTAATTGACATGATTGCTTCATTGCTACGTAGAAACGGACATATTTTCTCAAGGTATACTGTTCAGGAATTTGAAATTTTCCCTATCTACTTAAATAATATTTGTTTCAAATTCCTTAAAGACTAACTCTCTACTTTTGTAAGGCTCTCAGCATTTTAACTCATGTTTATTTATGTACATAACATCTTCCTCTCAAAATTGAAAGCGTTTCACATATAGCATCTGTATCTGTTTTATTATTTTAAAGTCAACACTGCCTTACAGCACCTTGAAGAAGGAAAGGGAAGACGGAGCAATATTTTCCTATGCATTTCTCAGTCCAGGAAATTGTCTCTACATTTAGTCTCATTGTAATAAGGATCAAATACTTGACATCAGGAGATATGCAATACTATTGCCATTATACACAGAGTAATTCATTAGTTATACAAAGAACAGAGTCACTATTTTCCAATAAAAGTATATTTTACTTTGTCTTTTATATTTGGCCTACCCTTGTTATCTTTAAAAGATATTTTTTGGAAAAAATAATGCCAATTCATTTGAAAAGTAATAGTAATCATGGCTAGTTTAGTATAGACAACTTTGTCAAAAAATGTGTATATTTTCTTTTAAATAAATGGTATTTTTCTAAGAACAGATACTGGGGTGAAGTGAAGTTTAGTTCTTTTATTCATTTTCCTATATGTTTTAAATTAATTTCTAATAGAGAATCTGTACCGTTGTGCCAAATTTTATTTTAAGGAGGAAAGAAAGTAATTATGCTTCTACATGTTTTAACAAATGAAGCAGGTTATTTTATTTTATCCTTGTGTCTTAAGCTGTAATCGTTGAGCCATTGTAGTATAATGAATACTTTTCTTCCAGGCTATTTAAATGATCTTCTCAGTATATAGAAAAGGAATTACAAATGCAGACAAGTTCCTGGGAGATCCTATTTAGAGAGACGATAGCACCTATTTCTTTCCCCTTTCCTCTGTAGTCACAATAACAAAAGCATGGTTAAAAGAAATGAAGACTGCATTATGAGAAATGTATCTAACAGGACAAAACATGAAAAAGTTGGTTTTACATGTGATGTGAATGAGGTCTAGAAGAATAGATGCAAACCAGTCTGAACTTCATAAAAAATAATGAATGTTTCCGCAAAAAATGCAAAAGAAATCGGATTCCGAAGCTACAAGTTTTTATTGCCAGGAGGACTGCTTTTCAGAAGAAGCCTGCATCTGTTGTAAACAGACCAGACGGATATACCCAGAAATAGAAAGCTTCAAAGAGAGAGTGTGATTCACATGTTTTGCTTTAATAGAAGTATCAAACTTTCTTTTGAAGTAGATCGGTCTTCGAAGCAGGTGTCCTAAAGGTGCCATCAGACTACTGAAAGTCAGCCATTGTTTGAAAGCTTGCCAGTTTGAAGGCCATTAATTGACAAGCTGTGAAAGTCCAGCATCACAGGAAATGGAATTACACAAAGGGGTGAGCCTTGATTCCTCGCACCTCACCCAGAGAAACAGTAGAGGGAGCTGCCAATCTTTCAAGACTGAAGTGTATGCAGTGTGCAGTTTTAACGATCATCCTCTAACTGATAATTTCACTAGGCAAAAATCACTATAATGTCTTTAATTGCTTTATGGCTTTTGATTTATATTATTTTCTCAAACTATCAACACAGAATTATTTTGGAGAAGAAAAAAGGAAACAAAATAGTTTCTTCTCACTGATGATTCCTAGTTTCTGATTTTGTGTGGTGGCCAAAATATGACCCTGTGCCTTTCTGGTAAGGGCAAAAGGCAGAGTTAAGTTCATCTGAACCATAGATATTGCAGGGCTATTCCAATTCCTTCTTGTCTGTAAGGATTATATTTTAGGTGTAAATATAGTTAAATTTCTCCTCCATTTTTGAGAATGAGCCTCAGAAGTGCAGCAGTATTTGAAATAGGGCCCATTGAATGATTGTGAAGATTTTGTTACAGATATTGTTAAACACAGCAATATGATTATTACACAGTACCAGAAATATTTATTCAGTGTCAACTGCAACTTGAGATGAGGTGCATATCATCCCAGTCTTCACTTGACTGCTAATTGCCCCAGGCAATCCTTCCGGAAATACAACAGAATTGTAAACTACAAAAAGGCAGAAAACCTGGCAATGCTAAATGGTGAGAAAGCCTCCTAAGAACGCAAAATTGGTTATTAGAAAATTCATCTGTCTCCCATGGAGCAATTTAATGTGGTGCCTTGACATCAAGCATGTTCTCATTGTATTTGCTGAGTGAGAAACAATCTTGGTAGATTATGACCTTATTGCTCTGACTTCTATCCTATAAACAGTTTTAAAATTAACAGAAAAATGGTCATTCTTCATTCCCACTACTAGCATTTTATTTTATGTTATTTTATTTTATTTTATTTTTTCAAAACTATGACCCATTTCTCTTCTCTGCTGCATCAAAGTAGGACCAGGAATAGTAAAGATATGGGATGATTTATATTTATATTCATATTTGTATGAAAGAAAATATTGAATAATCCCTTTTAAAATGTCAGAACCTGAGAAGTTCTATGTGGAATGTTTTAAATAACAGGTACACCTGTAAGCCTTGCACACAAGGTGTACACTTCTGCAATATTTGGGGTAATGGTGCCATATCATTTGAAGACCTATTTCTAACTTGAAAATATCAAGATAATGTATTTGAACTGCTATTTTATTTTTAGAATGAATATAAGCAACCATAAACTGAAATATTTTCAAATCACAATTTAAGATTGTTTTTTCAAGCAAACATTATCTGTAATATCTTTTAGATCACAGAGCATTCTCAAGTCATAGTTATTCTGGTTTTAAATACACTTGAATGATTTCTTTGCAAATGGTATCTATTTAACTTTATGTTTTGAAATGAATTTGAATTTCTTTGAAGAAGAGTTGCAAAGATAGTACAGGGGCAATTCACGTACGCTTCACTCAGTTTCTCCTAATTTTAACAGTTACATAATTATGGCATATTTATCAAACCTAAGATATTAACATTGGTGCAATACTATTTGCTAAACTACAGACTTTATTCATAATTCCCTATTGTTTCCACTAATGTCCTTTTTTCCTCCCAATATAAAATGTAGGACATCATTTTCCTTTAATGGTCATATCACCTGTCTCCTCAACCTCTCACAGTTTCAAAGTCTTTCTTTTTCTTTCATGACTGACATTTTGAAGAATACTGCTAAGTTACTTTGCTGAATATGAGTGTGTCTGTTTTCTTATGAATAGAATAAGGTTATGAATTTTAGGGAGGTATACTTCAGAGATTATGTGCCTTTCTCATCATATCATATCAGAGAGTACTGGGAAAATGATTCATCAATGATAATGTTTACCTTAATCATTGAGTAAGGTAATAACTACTAGGTTTCTCTACTGTAAACTTACTATTTGTTTCTATTTTCATTATCTGTTAGAAGTGAGTCTCTAAAGTCAGCTATAGTCAACGGGCTGATTAGATTACAGTATTTCTTCGTGCAGTTTCTTCATGAGTTTTGTACTTTGGAATCTTTCAGTTTCTTGGATCCAGAAAAATTCAGTTATCATTTCTTTAAGTATTTCTCCCCACTCTTTCACCCCAATTTGGAGACTTCAATTACAAGGATGCATAAAGTTGTTCCATGGTTCACTAATATTTTGTGTACATATAGTTTTTATTACATATTATAGGAGTTATATAATATACTGAAATATATATTTATGTATAAAGATGTATATTTTTAACTTTATTTTATTTTAGATAGCTGATATTTCTATAATTTTGCATTTACTAATTTTTTATTTTGTAATGTCTAATCTGTTATTAACTCATCTAGTTTTTTTTTCTCAGTCATTGTAATTTTCATCCTTAGATTTTCATCCTTAGATATTTGAATATAGGTATTCTCAAGTTATAATAACTCTTTCTAAATATCCTTGTTGGCTAAGTCTAGTGACTGTGTCAGTGGTGAATCTGTGTCACCTGATTGATTTTTCTTGCAACAATGGGTCATACATTCTTCCTTGTATGCAAACCTAGCACTTTTTTATTGGATGCCCAACATTGTATATTTTACCTTGTTGAGTGTGGGATGATTTTGTATTTCTGGACTTATCTTTGAACACTTTTGTTCTAGAACACTTTTATCCACTAAGGTTTTGCTGAACATATTTTTCAGACAGGACAATAGTTATTGTTTAGTGTTGAGCTAACTGTTCTCTTTTAAATATTCTTCCCAATAGCCTGTGAATTATAGGTATTCCAGAATGTTTGGTAGAAATAAGCAAACAGGAATAAAAATGTTAAAATAATAATAAATATATTTTTAGAAATTCTGTGTGAGTAATCAGGTACCATTTCCTCTTACCACTTTGTGTGATTTTCTTCTTGGCCATAGATACTTTCCTCATCACGTGCATGTGCTTATCAATATTTTTATGGATAATCTAGGGACATCCTTTGTTTACCTCCTGAGTTCTATCTCTGCAGCCCTCCTTTCTTCTACTCTGATCTATAGAGTCTTTCTAGCCCCTGGGAAATAATTAGGTCATGAAGGTTGGGCCCTCATGATAAGATTAATGTGTTTTTATAAATAAACACTAGAGCTGGAGTTTATGTTCCATCTCTCAAGGTCATTATGTTTTGTTTAATAATTCCCAGCTTTTAAAAAATAATTATATTTTTATTATTTTCTAGTTGTTTCAAGTAGATACATAAATCCAGTTATCTTATTCCAATATGGTCAAAGGTAGGATTTCTTAAACTTTTCTTGATTCCACATTAGATTGTCCTCTGAATGTATTTTAAACCTGTTATTAACTCTTTCTTTTTGTCCCAAAGTTGAACATGTCTCTATAACCTCTCTCGAGTTCGAAGTTCACTTTATCAGCTGCTGATCTATGCTGCCTTATAAATATCAAAAGCAGTTTGTCATAATATATATACATATCTGAAAAAAACCTATAAATTCAGCTTAAAATATTGAAATCAAATAGTCTATTGTCTGAGCATAATTGAATTAAACCAGAAATCAGTAAATAATGAAATCTAGAAAATCACAAATATTTGAAAAAAACCACAACAGATTTTTAAATATTTCATTGGTCAAATAATGTATTGGTCAAAATTCTAACTTAATTTAGAAGTTAGAAAATATTTTGAGCTGAGCACAATGAAAGCACATCGTATAAAAATTTGTGGTATGTTACCAAAGTGGTGCTAAGAAGAAACTCTATAGCATTTGTGTAAGTCAGTACCGGATGCTACAGTAAAAATACTATAGCTTGGGTTACTTAAACAACCGAAATTTGTCATGATACTGGAGGCTGGGAAGTCAGAGATCAGGGTAGCAGCATGGTTGAGTTTGGGTGAGAATAATCTTTCTTCTTGTCAAATAGCTATCTTCTTCTTATATCTTCATATAGCAAAGAGTAGAGAGAGAAAACTCCAGCTCTAGTGTTTATTTATAAAAACACATTAATCTTATCATGAGGGCCCAACCTTCATGACCTAATTATTTCCCAGGGGCTCCATCTCCAAGTACCATTGCATTGGGGTTTACAGTTTCGATAAATGAATTTTGGGGGAGACACACTCAATTCATAGCAGCATTACATTATTATATTAGAAAAAAAAGTCTTAAATCAAGAATATAATCTATCTTAAGACAATAAAAAATATGGAAAATTAAAACAAAATTAATCAGGAAAAAAGTATCAAGATAATAAAAATAAATGAAATTGAACAAAAGAAAAACAATAGAGAAAACCATCTAAAGAAAAATCTCATTTACAGGAAAAGAATCAATAAAATTGACAAGCTTTGTCCCAAATGACTAAGAAAAGATATATAGAGAGAGAGAAAAGAGGAGAACAGAAAGTACCAAGGTAATGAAAGAAAAATATCACTGCTGGCCCAATATAAATAAAAAATAAAATAATGGCATCTCTCAAGTAAATCTCTGTCCATAAATATGACAATTTATGACTGAACACATTGTTTGAACGATGCTATTTATCAAAATTTATAAATAAACACACCAATAATTTATCCAGAAAACAAAGCAAATTTGTAATTAAAATGTTGCAATAATAATAAAACATGTTCAGGCCTAAGTAGATTCACAGAAAAATTGTGGCAAGTATGTACAGAAGGAATAATATTCATTTACATAATCTCTTTCACAAAATAGATGAAGAAGGGTGCTTTCTGAAACTTTTTATGAGGCCAATGCAATCCACACAATAAAACTAGAGAACATATTATAAGAAAACAATATTAGACCAATATTTCTAATTAATATAGAAGCAATTTTTAAGGAAAATATTAGCAAGCCCAAAGAAGGAACATCTGAAAATATTGCTGTGTCATTACCAAATGGTATTTATCCTGGGTGAGCAAGGATAAATGCAATAGAAATGATTTAACATTCAAAAATCAGTATAGTTTACCATATGCAAAGACTCTAAGAATAAAAATTGCATCTGTATCTGAACAGATACAGATACAGTGTTCAACAAAATTTAACATCCATTCCTGATGAAAAACTTAACATGCTAATACTTGAAAGATAATTCCTAAACCTTTTAAATGTTATCTACACAAAACTTACAGAAAATACCATGTATAATGGTAAACACTGAACATTTTCCCCCTAAGATCAGAAATAAGGAAAGGATTTTTCTGATTATAACTCCTATTCAGAATTATACTAGAAGTCATGGCTAGTCCAATTTGAAATAGAGCAGAAACAAAAGACATTCTGCTTTGGAAGGAAGATATAAAATTTTCAATATACATAGACTAAGCAATTGTACACATACTAAATCTGAAGAAATCAAAAAATGTCTTAAAACAAATAAGTCATTTTATAATGTGTAAATTTTCAATATACATATACTAAGCAATTGTACACATAGTAAATCCAAAGAAATAAAAAAAATCTTAAAAGAAATAAGTCAGTTTATAAATGTAGGAGAATAAAAGGTCAGTATAATAAAATAAATAGCATTTATATATACTGGCAATGACTAATTGGGCTTTTTTTCAATTTATAAACAGTACTACTTAAAATAGTACACAAAAAAACTTGAAATATGTGGATTTTAAACTAAGAAAATACATGTAAGATAGTGCTCAAAACTAACAAATACTAATGAAGAAAATCAAAATGTTCCTAAATAAATGAAGTTATGTCATATGTTGGAATTAGAAGATATATTACATTTAAAACGTCAATTCTCTGAATATTTATAATATAGATTCAGTATAATCCAATCAAAATACACTAGGGTTTTATTTTGGTAGATACTGACAAGTTCATTTAAAAATTGTATTAAAAAAGCAATAGAAATATAATAGCTATAACAATTTCAGACAGGGAGGGGGTGGAGCAAGATACCCAAATAGAACTCTTCAGGAATTATCCCTCCTGCCCCAGAACAACAAATTTAACGACTATACACATAAGAAAGCACTTTCATAAAAACCAAATATCAGGTGAGCAATCATAGTACCTGGTTTTAACATCATATCAAGGAAGTAGGCACTGAAGAGAGTAAGGAAACACACTTGAATTGCTGACACCTCTTCCCTCTCTGGCAGCCACCACATGGCATGAAGAGAGAATCTGAATACTTGGGGAATGAAAAGGAAAATGACTGTGGGACTTTGTATTGGAACTCAGTGTTGCACTGTCACAGTAAAAAGCAACACAGAGCAGAATTCATCCAGTGCCCAAGGAGGGAACATTTACACCAGGCCTACACAGAGGGGAATCGTCCTTCCCAGTGGGTACAACTTGAGTTCCAGCTAGCTTCACCACTATGGGCTAAAGTGCTCTGTGATTCTAAATAAACTTAAAAAGCAGTCTAGGCCACAAGGACTGCAATTCCTGGACAAGTCCTGGTGCTGTCCTTGGCTTATAGCCAGTGCACTTGGGGTGCACATGACCTAGTAAGAGAACAGCTGAGATGGCCAAGGGAGTGCTGTCACCCCTCCCCCAGTTCTGGACAGTGAAACTCACAGCTCCAGAGAGACACTTTCCCTCTACTAGAAGAAAGGAGAGGGAATTGTAAAAAGGACTTTGTCTTAGAATGTGAATAAAAGCTCATCCATAGTAAAATGAAACACCAAGAAGAGCCTTAAAGCCTCTATTCTAGACCCTAGCTCCTGAATAGAGTTTCTAGACTCATACTAGGTCAGAAAGGATCCTGATGCCATGAAGGGAAAGATTCAGTTCTGGCAAGATTCATCACTTGCTGACAGAAGAGCTATTGGGCCCTGAATAAACATCAGTTAACAGCCGGGTAATAGTTGCTGTGGGTCTCGTGTGAGACCCAGTACTGTGCAGGCTTTGGGTTTGACCCAGAACATTCTCGGCTGTGGTGGCCACAGGGCGAAACTCCTTCGTTCTGAAGAAAGAAGAGAGAAGAATATAAAGGACTTTGCCTTGCAACTTGGGTTCCAACTTAAACACAAGAAAATAAAACACTGAACAGACTCCTAAAGTCCTAATTCCAGGCCTTAACTTCTGAATAGAATTTCCAGACATAGCTTAGGCCAGAAGGGAACCCATTGCCATGAACACAGAGACCAGGACTCGCAGGATTCACCACCTGCTGATTCAAGAGTCCTTGGGCCCTGAATAAACATCAGTGGTAGCCAGGTAGTAGTTGCCACTGGCAGGCCTGGGGAGTTTCTAAACTACTACCACTACCTGGCTACCACTGGAAGTTAGCAACTACTACAACTACTCCCTGGCTACCACTGAGAGTTCACAACTACTACCTGGATACCACTAGAGTTCTCCATTGGGAGAAACTCCTGCTTGAGGAAAAGAAAGAGAAGAGTTAAAAAAAAAAAAAGTATTTGTCTTAAAATTTGGGTACCAGCTCAGCCATAGTAAAGTAAAGCACCAAGTATATTCCTGAAGTCCCCAATTCCAGGACACAGCTCCCAGACAGCATTTCTAAACACACACTGGACCAAAAGAGAACCTGCCTGCCCTGAATAGAGAGATACAGCTTTGGCAGGATGCATCACCTGCTGACCGAAGAGCTCTTGCACCTGGACATTGGTGGCACCCAGGTGTTAGCTGCTATGGACCTTGTGAGAGACTCAATACCATGTTGGCTTCAGTTGTGATCCAGCACTGTCCCAGTGGTGGTGACAATGGGAGTGCCTGCATCACCTTTCCCCCAACAGCAGGCAGTTCAGCATGGAAAGACAGACTCCATTTGTTTGCGGGAAAGTAAGGAAAAAGAAAAAGAGACTGTGCCTGGTAATCCAGGGAATTCTCCTCAGTCTTACTTAGGAGCACCAAAATGCTGTTTCTATGAGTCTACAAGAGTTACAACATTACTGGGCTTGGGGTACACTTTATGCAGATATGGGTGTAGTGACCAAAGACTTAGATCACAACACTCAATTCCTTTTGAATACTTGGAAAGCTTTCTCAAGGAGGATAAATGCAAATAAGTACAAACTGCAAGGATTAGAATAAATGGTTAATTTTGCAATGCCCAGATATTGAAAGACATCCAAAAGCATGAAGACCATTCAGGAAATTACGGCCTCACAAAACAAACTAAATAAGACACCAGTACCCAATCCTGGAGTGACAGAAATATGTGACCTTTCAGAGGGATAATAAAAAGTAGCTGTCTTTGAGAATGCTAAATGAAATTTGAGGTTAAACAGGGAAAAATTTTAATAATCCTATCAAATAAATTTAACAAACAGATTTTTAAATGTTTTTTTAAGAAATAGGGCAGAAATTCTGGAGCTAAAACACAATTCATGTACTGAATAATGCATCAGAATCTCTCAGCAGCATAATGATACTTTCAAGCGAAGAAAAAAAATAAGCCTTAAAAGAGGCTATTTGAAAATACATGGGCAGAAGAATCTAAAGAATAAATAATAATAAAAAATAACACCTACAGGATCTAGAAAATAGCTTCAAAAAAGCAAATTTAAGAGTTAGGGAGTACGTATGCAGATTTAGCTGAGTATATTGCATAATGCCGAGGTTTGGAGCACAACTGATCCTGTCAACCAGATACTGAGCATAATAGCCAGTAGTTTATCAACACTTGCCCCACTCTATTCCTCCCCGCTCTAGTAATCCCCACTCTCTATATTTGCCATTTTTATGCCCATGAGTACCCAGTGTTTAGCTCACTTTTATTTATTTTGTTTCTTATTTTTATTTACTTATTTATTTTTGAGATGGAGTCTTGCTCTGTCACCTAGGCTGGAGTGCAATGGTGCAATCTCAGCTCACTACAGCCTCCGCCTCCCAGGATTAAGCAATTCTCCTGCCTCAGCCCCCTGAGTAGCTGGGATTACAGGCACCTGCCACCACACCAGGCTAATAATGCATTTTTAGTAGAGACAGGGTTTCACCATGTTGGCCAGGCTGGTCTTGACCTCCTGACCTAAGGTGATCCGCTTGCCTCAGCCTCCCAAAGTATGGCAATTACAGGTGTGAGCCACTGTGACTGGCATATTTCTCATTTAAAAATGAGAATGTGTGGTTTTGGTTTTCTGTTCCTGCATTAATTTTCTTAGAATGTTCTTCAGCTGCATCCATGTTGCTGCAAAGGACATGATATGATAATTTTTACATGGCTGTGTAGTATTCCATGGTATATTTCACGGTATATATGTACCATTTATTTTATGCATCCACCACTGATGGGCACCAAGGTTGATTCCATGTCTTTGCTCTTGTGAATAGTACTGTAATGAACAAACAAGTGCATGTGTCTTTTTGGTAGAATTATTTATTTTCATTTGGATATATACCCAGTTATGAGATTGCTGGGTCAAATGGTGGCTCTGTTAAAAATTCTTTGAAAAATCTTTAAACTCCTTTCCACAGTGGTTGAACTAATTTACATGCTCATCAACAGGGCCTAAGCCTTCTGTTTTCTCCACAGCCATGCCAGGATCTGTTGTCTTTTGACTTTCTGCAAATAGCCATGCTGATTAGTCTAAGATGATATCTCATTGTAGTTTTGACTTACATTTCTCTGAAAATTAATGATGCCAAGTATTTAAAAAGATACACAGAATCAACAGACTTATAACCAGACTAAAAATAAAAGAGAAAATAAATAGAATCTGAAGTACAAAAATATTACAGCAGACACCGAAGAAATTCAAAGGATCATTAGAGAGTACAGCAAACACCTATACGCCAATAAATTGGAAATACTAGAAGAAACAGGTGAGTTTCTAGGCATATAAAGCCTACCAGTGTTGAATCATGAAGAAATCCAAAACATGGACAGACCAATAACAAATAATTAGATTAAAGCAGTACTAAAGAGTCTCCCAGGAAAGAAAAGCCTATGACCCAATGGCTTCACTGCTGAATCTTACCAGACATCTAAAGAATACCAATTCTACTCAAATTATTCCAAAAAATACAGAAGGAGGGAATATTTCACTCATTCTCTGAGTCCAGTTCTACCCTAATATAAAAACCAGACAGACATATCAAAAACAGGAATCTACAGGTCAAAATGTCTGATGAACATTGACGCAAAAATTCTCAACAAAATGCTAGCAAACCAAATTCAACAAAACATTACAAAGATAATTCATCTTGACCAAGTGTGATTTATCTCAGGGATGCAAGGATGGCTCAACATATGCAAATTAGTGAATGTGATACATTTTATCAACAGAATGAAGGAGAAAACTCATGTCATTTCAATTGATGTTGTAATAGCATTTGATAAAATTCAACAGGATTTATTCATGATAAAAACCCTCAAAAAACTGAGGAAGGAACATGCCTCTACACAATAAAAGCCATATATGACAGACTCACTGGTAATATTATACTGAATAAAGAAAAACTTAAAGCTTTTCTCTGGAATCTGGACTATGACAGGATTCTCTTTTTTTTTTTTTTTTTTTTTTTTGAGATGGAGTCTCACTCTGTCTCCCAGGCCGGAGTGCAGTGGCATGATCTCAGCTCACTGTAAACTCCGCCTCCTGGATTCACACCATTCTCCTGCCTCACCCTCCCGAAGGATTCTCACTTTAATCATGATTAAACATACTACTGGAAGTCCTAGCTAGAGTAATCAGATACCAAAAAAAGGCATATGAATTGGAAAGAAAAAACGTCAAATTATTCTTGTTTGCAGATGGTACTTTTGCAGAATGTTTGTTTCTTAGTTAAGCTAAAAACGGATTCTTGTCACATGACCAGGAAGGATTAGGAATGAGGGAATATTGAAGGGTGTGTGGTGCAAAATTTATTGAGAAAAAAAGAAAACCTCTCAGCAAAGCGAGAAGGGTTCCTGCCAATGGGCTCCCACTCCACAGACTGAATTCCAGACCACCACACATGAGATGAAGAGGCCAGTCTCTTCCCCATGCACAAGGCATAAAATTCCCATGGTTTTACCCCATTTTCCCAATGTGCAGAAGGGTTGGAGATTTTCCAAGCATCCTCCCCCTTATCTGCCTCCTGCATTTATCATTCCTCCACCTAAAAATGTACATCTATCTGACTGCCATTAAAATAAGGATAAGGATAAGGGCAAAGACTGATCTTAACTGCTTCCTGCTGACAGGGGCTGCTGTTTTGGGAAAAAGGTAGTCAGATTTCCCTCAGTGGCCTGTCCAAATGTCCCTGGTAAAAGGGGCCCTCATCTGAGGTCCCATTGCATGATCATTTGGAGTTTGAAGGCCTGAATGCAAGGAAAGACAAACTGGGTTATAAGAAGACATGTATAAAAATGAAATGAGGGGAGGAGTAAAGACAGCCCCCACATCCTAAGGACTTGCACCAGTTTTCACAAGGAGAAGGAGGCCAAAAACTTAACAGGCAAAATAAATAAATAAATAAATAAACAAACAAATAAAACTTTAACCCTTTTACTGGCATGTTGGGCTTCTGGGTTTTCTTTCCCTGAGCCCGATCGTAAGCCAACCAGTTTAAGGTTTGAGAAATTAACTTTTTCCAGTTTGGAGGGGAGTATCCCATAGTACAGCAACACCATAACATATCAGTGAGGAAAGGACAGAGGAGGAAGAAGGAGAAAGGAGGCATTTTTTTCAAAGGAGTTCGAGGGGTTCAGGATGCGTTTGAAAGAGGTACAGACTGAATATGAACGTCTACTAATCTAGAAAAAGGGAAGCAATACTTTCCAGGTTTCCTTATTTTTCTAGCAAATACCTGGGGTATGTATGGAGAGAAAGTGAGGCATTCCTCTTTCTTTCTTTCATTCTTATATACCCGAGTCCAGGCAATGATGATAGGCTGCAGCCCATGGGTGTTAAAGTAGCTTTCACCCATGTTAACAGAAGGGCCATACTCAGATTTGCCAACATATCCCCTAACTTCCCTGCGGTCAGTAGTCTTTGAATTCCCTAGACCTCATTTATGCCATGGATATTAGCATGACCTTTATCCATGAAATGGGAAGCTTGGCTTAATCAGCAGGAATTAGTCATGCTCAACTGCACTATGTGTTTGAACTTCCATTATCATCTGCCTGTGGATCCCTCCGATCCAGTTCTCTTTCCTAGGGCTTACACCTGAAACTTGAAATTGAGTTTGGGACCAAAAACATGTCTCAGGGAGGGGGTTGCATGGGTTCTTTATTATAAGCTCAATGCTAAGTTGAAGCTGGGGAATTCAATTCTCCTCCAACAAGAGAGAGAAAAGGATGTCCTGTGACATGCGCAGATGACCGGTGACTATAATTATGCTTGCTAAGATTTGGGTGCATGGGGCTTGGCTTTGATTAGCTCTCTTTGTCTTACTTTCCTAAAAAGAAAACCTCCAGGTGATGGGCATCCTATTTATACCCATCACCGAACAAGATTTGCAGATAATTGCTCAGAACTAGAATATTGATCTCAACTTTTACATTACCCATCATTTTTTATTCCTTATAAGCTGCAGTTGGAGATCACCGGATGGTTCAAGGGATAAGCAGAGTTGGTCTAAACTGTAGGCAAGAACTTAAAAACAACCAATGAGTCTAGAATTTAATGACAAATGTATAAGATGTGTAGCATAATTTCTCCCTCTCTAGTCTTCCTTTCTGTTAAAAACAAATCATGATAGTACTGAGTTATTGGAAAAATAGACTTTAGTCTTATCCTTGGCCTGATTATTTGCATAATTTGTGGGAAGAATAATTATTTCTACATGGGCCTTTTAGATTGGCTTTGATGGAGCTCTGTTCCACAAATAATCTCAGATAAGGCCTTTTAAAGCTGAGCCCAGGTATGGGTTTGTACCCTCAAATACCTGTGAGTTGGCTAAAGTTCTCTCTTCTTGAGATCCAAAGGCCATAAAGTTCCTGGGCCTATTTGAAAGTGACATTATTTACGCACTACAAGTTAGGAACCCTGTACAGGGACTGTGCACACAAGGTATGAGGCCAGCTTTCCCAAGGGGGCTTTATTAGCTCTGTAAGTCAAGCTTGTCTTCTTAAAGGGAAGCATAACCTTCTAATCAAAACCTTAGTAAAATAATCTGTTTCTCCAATTGCATCCTGTTGCAAAAGAAAATGAATTCTTATTGCACTGATGCAAATATAAGTTAATAATATTCACAACTGGTTTCCAAATTCCAGAGAAGCCCAGCAGAGAGAGAGAGACAGCCATGTTCCAAATGTTGTTCACAGGAGTATACTCACTCAAATATTAAAGGCCATAAATAGCTCAAAATAAGTTTCCTTGACTCTGGAAAACAAAACAAGGATCAGCAATGATCTAAGCAAAAGTGAAAAGATTGCTTCAGTTTCCTATTAGTTCAGTCCATTCTGTTAACTCTTATTTATTTATTTTTATTTTATTTTGAGACACAGTTTTGCTCTTGTTGTCCAAGCTGGACACTATGGTACTGATATGGTTGAGTGTGTCTCCACCCAAACTTGAATTGTATCTCCCAGAATTCCTACGTGTTGTGGAGGGACCCAGGGGGAGGTAATGGAATCATGGGGGCCAGTCTTTCCCATGCTATTCTTGTTATAGTGAATAAGTCTCATGAGATCTGATGGGTTTATCAAGGGTTTCCACTTTTGCTGCCTTCTCATTTTCTCTTGCCACCACCATGTAAGAAGTGCCTTTGCCTCCCACCATGGTTCTGAGGTCTACCCCACCACATGGAACTGTAAGTCCAATTAAACCTATTTTTCTTCCCAGTCTTGGATATGTCTTTATCAGTAATCTTGGATATGTCTTTATCAGTAATGTGGAAACAGAGTAATACAGTAAATTGGTACCAGTAGAGTGGGGTGTTGCTGAAAAGATACCCGAAAATGTGGAAGCAACTTTGAAATTGGGTAACAGGCAGAGGTTGGAACAGTTGAGGAGGTTCTGAAGAAGACAGGAAAATGTGGGAAAGTTTGGAACCTCCTAGAGACTTGTTGAATGGCTTTGACAAAGATGCTGATAGCGATATGAACAATAAGGTCCAGGCTGAGGTGATCTCAGATGGAGGTAAGAACTTGTTGGGAACTGGAGCAAATGTTACTCTTGTTATGTTTTAGCAAAGAGACTAGTGGCATTTTGCCCCTGCCCTAGAGATTGGTGAAACTTTGAACTTGAAAGAAATGATTTAGGATATCTGGCAGAAGAAATTTCTAAGCAGCAAAGCATTCAAAAGGTGGCTTGGGTACTATTAAAGGCATTCAGTCTTAAAAGAGAAACAGAGCATAAAAGTTCAGAAAATTTGCAGCCTGACTATGAGATAGTAAAGAAAAACCCATTTTCTGGGGAGAAATTCAAGCCAGCTGCAGAAATTGGCATAAGTAGCAAGGAGCCTAATTTTAATTCCCATGACCATGGGGAAAATGTCCCCAGGTCATGTCAGACACCTTCATGGCAGCCCCTCAAATCACAAGCCCAGAGGCCCTAGAGGAAAAAAAATGGTTTTGTAGACAGGGCACTGGGTCCCTATGCTGAGCACAGCCTAGGGACTTGGTGCTCTGTGTCCCAGCTGCTCCAGCTGTGGCTGAAAGGGGTCAACATACAGTTCGGGCTGTGGCTTCAGAGGGTGGAAGTCCCAAGCCTTGGGAGCTTCCACATGGTGTTAAGCTTGCAGGTGCACAGAAGTCAAGAACTGAGGTTTGGGAACCTCCACCTAGATTTCAGAAGATGTATGGAAAAGCCTGGGTGCCTTGGCAAATGTTTGCTGCAGGGTCAGGGCCCTCATGGGGAATCTCTGCTAGGGTGAAGAAAGGAAATGTGGGATCAGAGTCCCTACACAGAGTCCCTACTGGGGCACTGCCTAGTAGAGCTGTGAGAAGAGGGCCCCATCCTCCAAACGCCAGAATGGTAGACCCACCAACAGCTTGGACCGTGCACTTGGAAAAGCCACAGACACTCAACACCAGCCTGTGAAAGTAGCAAGGAGGGAGGCTTTACCCTGCTAAGCCAAAGAGGTAGAGCTGCCCAAGACCATGGGAAACCACCTCTTGCAACAGCATAACCAGGATATGAGACCTAGAGTCAAAGGAGATCACTTTGAAACTTTAAAATTTGACTGCCCCACTGGATTTCAGACTTGCATGGGCCCTGTAACCCCTTTGTCTTGGCCAATTTCTCTGATTTAGAATGGCTGTATTTGCCCAATACCTGTACCCCTTTTGTATCTAGGAAGTAAGTAGCTTGCTTTTGATTTTACAGGCTCATAGGTGGAAGGTACTTGCCTTGTCTCAGATAAGACTTTGGAATGTGGACTTTTGGGTTAATACTGAATGAGTTAAGACTTTGGGGGGCTGTTGGGAAGGCATGATTGGTTTTGAAATGTGAGGACATGAGATTCAGAGGGGCCAGGGGCAGAATGATGTTGTTTACCTGTCTCCCCACCCAAATTTCAACTTGAATTGTATCTCTCAGAATTCCCAAGTGCTGTGAAAGGGACCCTACCTTAGGGCAGGTCCTAATCCAACCTTACTGGTAACCATTGAGATGCATAGAGAGACACCAAAGGCACAGCCACAAAGAGTAAACACCATGGGAGGACACAATAAACAAGCGACTATTTGAAAGCCAAGGAGAGAGGTCTCAGAAGCCAAACCTGATGACACCTTGATCTTGGACTTACAGCCTCCAGAACTGTGAGAAAATAAATTTCTGTTGTTGATACCATCCAAGCTGGTTTTTTGGGTTTTTTTTTTTGTTGCTGTCATTGTTGTTGTTTTTGACACTGCATTGGATTCAGTGGTCTCAAGTATCTTAGTTAACTAGTCCTGGTCATGAGACAAGAACCCATACCCAGCTTAAATGAGGAGCAAAAATCCTGCATCACATTCTTCTTTCTTTTACTGTATATCAGGCTTATCTAACCAAGGGCCCACAGGCTGCACGTGGCCCAGGACAGCTTTGAATGTGGCCCAACCCAAATTCATAAGCTTTCTTAAACCATTATGAGATGTTCCGTGATTTTCCTTTTTTGCTCATCAGCTATTAATGTTAGTATATTTTGCATGTGTCCCAAGACAATTTTTCTTCTTCCAATGTGGCCCAGGGAAGCAAAAAAATGTGTATTTTACAATATATTTTTATTTATTCATTTTTTTTGAAACAGAGTTTCAGTCTGTCACCCAGGCTGGAGTGCAGTGCCATGATCTTGGCTCACCACCACCTCTGCCCCCTTGGCTGAAGTGATTCTCCTACCTCAGCCTCCTGAGTAGCTGGGATTACAAGAAACTGCCACCTTACCTGGCTAATTTTTGTATTTTTCACAGAGATGGGGTTTCACCATGTTGGCCAGGCTGGTATTGAGCTCCTGACCTCATGATCCACCTGCCTTGACCTCCCACAGTGCTGGGATTAGAGGCGTGAGCCACCACGCCGGCCTAAAATTTATTTTCTTATTGGCTATCTTGACAAGCACACTCAACATGTTAAACATATAAATAAAATCACATTAGAATAATACAAATTTCATTTTAATAGGAAACAATACTCTTTTCCTTCACATCTCTGTCCCTCCACTTTTATATTGTTATTGTCACAGGGTTTATATTTTTCCAGTGAGTGGACATCACCGTACACTTATAATGATTGTTTAGTATATTTTCCTTTTAAATTATATAAAAAAGAGGATTCACAAGTCAAAATACAATAATATTGGCTTTATATTTACTTATATAATTAACTTTACCTGTGTTCTTTGTTTCTTCACATGTCTTTTATTTACTGTCTAACATGTTTCATTTTATACTGAACACCTTCCTTTAGAATTTCTTTAAGAGACTCCTTTAGCTTGTTTATCTGGAATGTCTTAATTTTCCTTTAATTCTTGAAGAATCCTTTGGCCAGATATTGAATTATTAGTTGACAGTTTTTTTACTCTTTTCCAGTGCTGAAATAGTCCATCCCACAGTCTTCTATTCTAGGAATTTGTGATAAAATATCAGTTGTTAACTTTATGGAGCATACTTTGTACCCATTGAGTCCTTTCTTTTTGCCATGTGGTCTCTTGTTCTTTGTCTTAAGGTTTTGGTAATTTGACTATAATGTAAATCTCTGAATTTATCCTGCTTGGCATTTACTGAACTTCTTATTAGGATATTCATGGTTTTTATCAGATTTGGAAAAATTTTGGTTATTACTTCCTAAAATATTTTTTACCTTTCTCTCTGTCTTCTCTGGGACTCTTCTAATACATGTATTGGTATGCTTGATGGTGCCCCACAGTTCCCTTAGACACTGTTTATTTTTCTACATTTTTTCATTTCTGCCACAATGCTCTCACTCCTTAGAGATTGCCGTTGTTAGTTTTTGAAGACTTTACTTATACATTTATATAGTGACTTTTTCAAAATATCTTTGCGAAGTTTGAATTTCTCGTATGTGGTCACCGAAATTTTTGTTCTATTATCTCAGTAGTCAGCCTGTGACATGAAATAGATTTTCTTAAATATCTGGATTTTGATACAAGGTATGTTTGTAATTTTAAATCTTAGGATAGATGCCTCTTGGGAATTCAGTGCAGCGTTAAGGGGTTTCAAACAAAGGCAAGTAGGCAAGTGTCTCCATTGTTTCCCCTAAGGAACACCAGACTGACTAAAACTTGCAGTGCTAAATTTTTGGAAGAAAAGGTTACTTGTCCATCCTGACACCTGATGACATAGTAGGACACCTATCCCATGTTTGCTAGGAGGATAAAGAATAGGGGAAAACACCTGATTCAAGCGAGGTGCTTCCTTATGAAAGCTTAACAGCCTCTACTTTCTTTCATGAGGGACTCCCCACTTGCTGTGTCTAATTAGATTCCAGAGTTCTGAAGTAGTTTATTATGACAGTTTTTTTCTTCTTCTTTTTTTTTTTTTCCTGTTAAATGGTTATTTTGGTGGCAGGACCAACTCCTGGAAATTCCTACTCTGTCATTTTCTGTGACACTCAGTTAGAAATAACCTAACTGAGGTTATTTCTAAATAGTCACTTTGCATGGTCACACTTTTAGATAAATTAGCGGAGAGGAGTAAAATTTGAAGCCTAAAGACTTGTGCTTGATTCTCATCAGTATCAGGAAAAACTGTATTTCCCTGGAAAACTTTCTGAAATTTTAGAAAACTTCTTATTCAAAATATAGGGGGAAGTCAAGATGGCTAACCAGGCACAGCCAGGTGGATCATTTCTTACTGAAAGACGGAGACGTCAGGAAGACTGGCATACTCTAAGCAGATCTTTGTGGGGAAGGCATTGAGAGTGAACAGAGGGAAGACACAGTCACTGTACGGAAAGGGGAGGAAGCTAGGAATGCTGCCTGGGGCTGTTGAGCACCATAATCCACTCCTGGACTGCTGCAACTCCTGGGGAAGGGATGAGTTGAACAAATGAGTAGTGGCCTGCTCTTAGCATGGACCCCCAGAATCCTAGCTGCAGGGAAATCCACAATCCCCATGGACACTTGAGCTAGCACAGAGAGATGCTTAGAGAGTTGGCATAGGCAGGACTCCAGCATGTGTGAAGCCCAGAGTTTGGGGTAGGAATTGCTGAAGTGGAGCACGGCCAAGAATGCCTATATCCCCAGGCTTATCAAACTCATCTAGGTGGCTTTAGCCTTTGAATGACTGCCGAACTTCAACAGAACAGGGTGGTGTTGCCCATGGGACAAAGTCAGTTTGATCTGATCTCTGCTGGGGCTCCAGCCTAGCCATATCTGCTTTCAGCACAGCCTCAGATGCCCAACTACCATTTTTTTTTTTTTTTTGACTGAGTTTTGTTCTGTTGCCAGGCTGGAGTGCAGTAGCATAATCTTGGCTCACTTCAACCTCCACCTCCTGGGTTCAAGCGTTTCTCCTGTCTCAGCCTCTGAGTAGCTGGGACTACAGGCATGCGCCACCATGCCCAGCTAATGTTTGTATTTTTAGTAGGGACGGGGTTTCACCATATTGGCCAGCATGGTCTCGATCGTTCGACCTCATGATCTGCCCGCCTTAGCCTTCCAAAGTGCTGAGAATTACAGGCGTGAGCCACCATGCCCGGCTCCCAACCACCATTCTTTCCGGGATTCTCATCATAGCACTTTTGCTGGCTGACTTCACTTCAGCATTGGAAAGCTCAAGCAGACTGGTGCCTGCCAACATGACCAGTCCACCCACAGCCTCGCCTCACCACAGCTTTCCCCTGCTGTTTTGCTGGTTTGCACTTGCTCATGGCCCTCGCTCACCACTTTGCTGTGTCAGGGCATTGGCAGATATTGCATCTCCTCTAATGATATGCATGTATGCATATAACCTGCCACTGCCAGCACAATTGCACCTGACTTCCCTGCCCACACTCACTAGCATTCCACTCCTGCTCAGGTACAGGCAGCCCACCATGCTGCTGTTGCTGCTGCCAGTGTGAGTGCATGCACAAACACTGGAATCCCTGCCCTGCTGCACTGCAGCCACTGCCAGTGTAAGCACATGCAAAGATGCCACCACCCTGCCATTGCCCTGCCCCTGACAATGCACAGGCACTGTGCTGTGCTGCTGCCACCAGCACAAATGCATTCCTGGAAGCCACTGCCCCACTCTCACTGTTGTCCCGCCCCAACCAATGTGTGTGTACCCTGCCAAACCTCTATAACTGCTGACACATGTGAGTGATCATGGTTCCCACTTCTGCCACCTCCATGAAGTGCTTTTAATAGTACCCCCCACCCCCCTGTCCCATGAGAGTGTTGGGGCTAGTGGACTGGTCACACCTTGGCCCCTCTAGCACAAAATATTTCTAACCTCTAGGAATAGAGAACATGCTCAGCCCAGGAGTGCTACAGTGAGCCTTGGCCCCTTGAAATCTTCCAGAATTGAAACCAGTCAACTGAACCTACCTTCTACCACACTAAAATTCCCCAAGGGCATCAAAGAAGATAAAAGCAAAAACTCCATCTACAGGACAGCAACTGCAAAGATTAAAGGAACATCAGCCCATACAGATGAGAAAGAACCAGAGCAAGAACTCCAGCAACTTGAAAAGACAGAGTATCTCTTATTTCTAGTCAAAGACATTAATTCTACAGCAATGTTTCTTAAGCAGGCTGAAATGACAGATATACAATTCAGCATATAGATAAAAATGAAAATCATCAAGATTCAGTAGAAAGTCAAATTCCAATCCTTAGAAAGGAATTTAAAGAATACAATAAAAAATACAGGAGCTGAAAACAAAATAGTTATTTTAAGACAGAATAAAACTGATCTGATAAAGCTGAAAAATACACTGCAAGAACTTCAGAATATAAGTGCAAGTATTAATAGTAGAATAGAACAACTAAGAAAAGAACTTCAGAGCTCAATGATTTATTCTTCAAATTAGTCAGATAAAAATAAATAGAAAAGAATGCAAGAGAATTAATGAAACCTCTGAGAAATATTGAATTATGTAAAGAGACCAAATTTGCAACTCATTCATGTTCCATGTTCCTGAAAGAGAGGGAGAGAAAGCAAGCAACTTGTAAAAACGTATTTGAGGACATTATATACAAATATTTTCCAACCTTTCTGGAGAGGCCAACATTCAAATTCAGGAAATGCAGAGAACCTCTTCAAAATACTGTACAAGATGACCATCTCCAAGACACATAGTCATTCAATGTCAGCATTAAAGAAAAAACGTTAAATGAAGCTATAGAGAAGGGATGGGTCATCTGCCAAAGGAACCCAATCAGGCTAACAGCAGAACATTCAACCAAAACCGTGCAAGCCAGAAGAGACTGGGGGCCTATATTCAGCGTGCTTAAAGTAAAGAAACTCTAACCAAGAATTTCACATCCAGCCAAACTAAGTTTTGTAAGCAAGGGAGAAATAAGATCAATTGAGATTATTGTATGGATTTTGCTTTTAGTTATGTTTATGCATTGAAACACATTACACATTTGTTGAGTTGTGTATGTTGAACCAATCTTGCCTACCAGGCAGAAAAAGCCCAGGGATCAGATGGATTTACAGTTGAATTCTACCAGACATATAAAGAAGAACTGGTACTATTCCTATTGAAACTATTCCAAAAAATTGAGGAGGAGAGACTCCTCCCTAACTCATTACATGAGGCCGGCATTATTCTGGTACTGAAACCTGGCAGAGACCAAACAAAAAAAGAACTTCAGACCAATACACTTGATGAACATAGATGCAGAAATCCTCAATAAAATACTAGAATATTGAATCTGGCAACCATCAAAAACCTAATCCCCCATGATCAAGTAGGTTTTGTCACTGCGATGCCAGATTGGTTCAACATACACAACTCAACAAATGTGTTTCATTGCATCAACATAACTAAAAACAAAATCCACACAATCATCTCAATGGATGCAGAAAAGACTTTTGATAAAATTCAATATCTCTTCCTGTTAAAAAACACAACAAATTAGGTATTGAAGGAACATACCTCAAAATAATAAGAGCCATCTATAACAGACCCATAGCCAACATCCTGCTGAACAGGCAAAAGTTGGCTGCATTCCCCTTGAGAATCAGAACAAGAAAAGGATGTCCACTCTCACCACTCCTATCCAACACAGTACTGCAAGTCCTAGCCAGAGCAAGGACTAGCAAGAGAAAGAAATAAAAGGTATCCAAATACTGATAAAAAGAGAGAAGATGAAACTATGTCTGTTTGCAGATTATCTGATTCTATACATAGAAAACCCTCTAGTCTCTGCCCCAAAGCTTCTTGACCTAAAACACAACTTCAGCAAAGTTTCAGGATAAAAATGAATGTGCAAAATTCAGTAGCATTTTTATCCAACAACAATTTTCAAGCTGAGTGCCAAATCAAGAATGCAATCCCATTCACAATAGCCATGCACAAAAAATAAAATGCCTAGGAAGACAGCTAACTAGGGAGGTGAAAGATCTCTCCAATGAGAATTACAAAACACTTTTCAAAGAAATCAGAGATGATGACACAAACAAATGAAAAAACTTATTCTATACTCATGGATGGAAATAGTCAATATTGTTAACACTGTCATACTGCCCAAAGCAATGTACAGATTTAATGCTCTTTCTACTAAACTATCAATAACATTCTTCACAGAATGAGAAAAAAAAATACTCTAAAGGTTATATGGAACCAACAAAGAGCCTGAATAGCCAAAGCAATCATAAGCAAAAATAACAAAGCTGAAGGCATCACAATACCTGACTTCAAATTATGCTACAAAGCTACAGTAACTAAAACATCATGGTAACAGTACAAAGACAAACACATAGACCAATGGAACAGGTTAGAGAACCCAGAAGTAAAGCTGTACCACCCACAGCTATCTGCTTTTCAACAAAGTTGACAAAAGCAAGCACTAGGGAAAGAACTTCCTATTCAATATATATAGCCATATGCAGAAAACTGAAACTCTACCCCTTCCTTACACTATATACAAAAATCAACTCAAGATGGATGGATTAAAACTTAAATTTAAAACCTACAACTATAAAATCCCTTGAAGAAAACTTAGAAAATACCATTCTGGATGTAGGACCTGGCAAAGATTTCATGATGAAGATACCAAAAGCAACTGCAACATAAATACAAAAAAAAAAAAAAAAATGACAAATGGGACCTAATTAAATTAAGGAGGTTCTGCACAGCAAAATAAACTATCAACAGAGTAAACAGACAAGCCACAGAATGGGGAAAAATATTTGCAAATTATGCATCTGTTAATTTATTTAAGTTTATAGATTCTGGATTCAGGGAAAAAACAATCCTGTTAAAAAGTGGGGATAAACAAGATGCTTTTCAAAAGAAGACATACATGCTGCCAACAAGCACATGAAAAGCGTTCCCAGCATTACTAACATTTAGAGAAATGCAAGTCAAAACCACAATGAGATACCATCTCACAGCAATCAGAATGGCTATCATTAAAATATTAAAAAATAAGATGCTGGCAAGGTTGTGGAGAAAAAAAATGCTTATACGCTACTGGTGGGAATGTAAATTAGTTCAGCCACTGTAGAAAACACTTCAGAGATTTCTCAAAGAATGTAATAAATAACTACTAATTCACCCAGCAATTCCATTATTGGGTATATGCCAAACGAATATAAATCGTTCTACTATAAAGACACAGCATGTGTATGTTCTTCACAGCACTATTTGCAATAGCAACCTAAATGCCCATCAACAACAGACTGGATAAAGAAAATATGGTGGGAGCAAGATGGCCGAATAGGAACAGCTGCAGTCTCCAACTCCCAGCGCGAAGGACACAGAAGACCGGTGATTTCTGCATTTTGAACTGAGGT
>NW_012122487.1:11871402-11887143 GCF_000951035.1 Colobus angolensis palliatus
TATACATATGTAACAAACCTGCACGTTATGCACATGTACCCTAGAACTTAAAGTATAATAAAAAAAAAAAAAAAAGAAAATATGGTACATATACCCCACGTAATACTATGCAGCCATAAAAAAGAGTGAGATAGTGTCCTTTGCAGCTACACGGATGGAGCTGGAGGTCATTATGCTAAGCAAACTAATGCAGAAACAGAAAACCAAATATCACACGTTCTCATTTATAAGTAGGAGCTAAACAATGAATACACATGGAGAAAGAGAAGGGAATAGGCACCAGAGCCTGCTTGATGGTAGAGGGTGGGAGGAGGATAAGGACTGGAAAACTACCTTTTGGGTGCTATGCTTTTGGAATGTCTGTATCTTTATTCCTGATCTTACTTAAAAAACTCAAGATAAATTTAAAATATACATTAAATATTAAAAATATAAACCAAAAATAAAGTTTCTTTTTCTCCCTGAATCTTTTTAAGGGGCAGAATCTTTCTCTAGCAGTGTTTGTATAATTCATTATTTATTTTCACCGAAACTACTATCACACATGGATATTTTAGTGCATTCCCCCTCTATCTGTCTACCTTTTATTCTGTCTGTCATTCTCTACTTTAATCTTCCTCTTTCTACTTCTCACAGTGATTACAGCAATACCCTTTTTCAGAAATTGGCTTTCAAAAGGATTAAGGTTTTTCTTTTGTCCTACCAATTGTGGATGAGATAATTAAAATATAAAGTATTATGTATTAATACTAACATTATGGTAATATTCTTGAGAATATGGAGATTATGTAACTGCCTCAAGAGATAATTATATCAACTCATAACACTTCTTTTCATTTATTATAGTGGTCAAATATCTGTGAAGCAGAAGAAGTAAATTAAAAAGAAAGGTAATGGGAGGAAAACATAAAGTATTCAGGGTATACACTCTTTTGAGCCTAATACTAAGCACCATCTGGCAACAATTTTAAAATGACCCTAAGGTTTGAAAAATCAGATGTCTCATCTTTTGACAATGAGGCAGCTAACACATTACTTTTTCTTGTTTTATTCAGTTTTTAACTCCGAAAGGGTTGTAGTTATGGCATATATTTTATGAAATAAAGCATTCTGTGTTACCTTTTAGCAGAAATATAATAACATCCCTATTATTTGTATATGATTTCACCTATATTACCTATTATGCTTGAATTATCCAGACCACCACTAAAGTGTGGTCTTAACTAATTTTGTCCACTGAATGAATTGCTTAAGAAAATGAATCAATGGGGACCATATTGAGGAAAACTACTGCTAGCAGCCTAGAAATACTCAATCAAGTATTTAAAGTTTGCATTTAGTTTCTCATGTTGCATATGCTTTAAAAATTTTATTGTATTAACAAATATTTAGGGGCAATGTTTGTAGACACAAACACACTCCCTTTTTCTTTCTTTCTCTTTTTCTTTCTCTTTCTTTCTTTTTCTTTCTTTCTTTCTTTCTTTCTTTCTTTCTTTCTTTCTTTCTTTCTTTCTTTCTTTCCCTTCCTTCCTTCCTTCCTTTCTCTCTCTCTCTCTTTCTTTCTTTCTTTCTTTCTTTTCCTTCTTCCCTTCCTTCTTTCCTTCCTTCCTTCCTTCCTCTCTGCCTCATATATATAGCTCCTCTCATACAATAAGTACAAAATAAACATTTAATAATTGCAAATAAATTATATAATTAAATATTAAGTTATGCAATTTACTCCTCTTCGCAGCATAGTAATATGGTAACTACAGCAGATAAAAAATAAATAATTGAATATATTAGAATTGTGTCACATAAAAATCTATATTTTTCTTTGTCTGTTTGTCTTTTTTTTTATAGTCTATATCCCATCCAAGGCTCCTCTGTCAAGGAAGAACACATATTCTCCAAATATTGGGCCTCTGTTCACTTGTAAATAGCCAGGCAGAGGAAGAAGAACAATTAATATGCATTTAATGACTTAGAAACATGATACCCTTAAATGCTGATCAGGGATTCTTCGTTGTTTCATACTAAGATGTTATAATGAGGGCCTTGCAAAGAAAAACATCAAGTTGAATTCTGAGTGTCGTAAGCAGAAGTCCTTGAGTGCTTTTTATTTCTTAAATACAAAATCTCTCAAGTCTACTGGGTAGATTTGGTGCCATATCACCAGAACTATGTTGCCAGATTTCAAATAATACCTTGACTTATGTATAATTTACTCCTGTGTACTATATCATGCATTTTTATCAAAAGTTGTTATGACTCAATAAGAGTCAGAATTTATTTGTTGTTACTATAGTATCTCATACTTACATTCTTATCTTCCTATTTTTTCCATATTTCTTTCTTCTTTTTTAGATGTTTTTGTGGGCTTAATGTTGGGTAGCTATAAGTCATAATAATAAGAAAAATAGGCTTTTTGGTCTTATAGATAGGAATTAGAGTCCTGACTCAACCTGGCATTACTCTGAGTTTTCTAGATTGAGAAAATAGGTGGATCAGGATACCTATTATTTTTAGATTGAGTTAATTATTAATATACAAGTTTTGGTAGTATAATGATAAGTTTAATCTTCTGTTTGCTGGGTATATAGTAACTCCTGTGAAAAATCAGAATGGAAAAGTTGAAAAGGCAGTTGGATATATAGGTTTTTTAGAAGTGAAATATGGGCTGTAATTATAAATTTGGAAGTTATTTATAAGTCAAGATCATGTTAGGAAAGAACATGAAGCAAGAAATTACAGCCCAGGCAGAGCAACAGTTGACTTACTCAGAGAAGTATCTACATAAAGAAAGTGTTTCCAGAAGAAAGACTGGCATAGTGGGTAGTCGCATAGTTATATAAAGCTAGAAGTCAAAATTTCCTTTGTATTTATTGACATTACAGTATATGTCAGAGACTGTTTTCTACCCAATAATATTTTACAATTCTTCATTATGATGATGTAGAAAATAAAAATATGCAATTTAAAAACTGTATTCTTAATGCTATCTTACAGATAGGGCTGGATAATTACATGTAAGCCAAAGTCCTTGGGTGGGGTTCACTCAGCAGGCAATGAACCCCACCCTTCTTTCCTCCTTCCTGCCTGGAATATAAATGTAATAACTGCAGTAGATTCTCATATAGTAATGACGTAACCTTGAGCATGGAAATTACTCAATAAGAAGTACAGAGCAGAAAATAGGAGTCTGAAATTCTAGTAATGTCTTTGAACTTCCATGACAAACCTGGTCTGACTTTCTAATACATTTCGCATATGACAGAAAAATAAAACAATTGAAAAATAGTAGATCTACCATGAATCTGGGTCTCTGTTACCAGAAGCTGAACACAGGTCATATCTCATTCAAGGTAATTAGTACAGTTCATAAGACCTGTTTCTTACGAACTGTACTAATTACCCTAACCCACCCAGTGACTTCTCTTCAGGGAAAAGACTGAAGAGAAGTCACCGGGAAAGTTATAAACATTAATTTATTCAACCACTGCTAAATGCATAATATGGAATTATATTAGTCATTGACAATTTAGTGGCAGAAAGGCACACTTGGTCTTGTCACTGTTGGGGTTATGGCCTAGCCACTGGCCATAATTCATTTATTCTTTCAGCTGAAAAGGCTGTTACCAGAATCCTAAACCAGGATCATTTCATAAATTAAGAGCACATAAGTCTGCTACGTATTTTAGAGTTAGCATTATTCTTCCTTGAAGGTTTCTGTTTTTCTATTTGTTGTTGTTTGTTTGTTTGCTTGAATTCCAGTTGTCTCTCTTCTCTCTGTATTCGCTGATTGGTAAATATATGTTACAAGAATAGATTTTGCTCCATATCCACTTACTTGTCAAGCTAGAATAACTTGTGTATAACTGAAGTCACAATTGACTTCTACATGTCATTTTAACACTATTTTTTATGGTCATGCTGTCTAATCTTTCTCCAGCATATGACACTGTTGACTACTCCCTCTTTGAAGCACTTTTCTTTTTTGGCATTTGCAATGCTGTTCTACTTGGGGATTATTTCACCCACTTGGAGTGTTCAATATTTATAGATTAATCTTCCTTATGTTAGTGTCCCTCAATTTCCAACCCAAGATCCTTGCTCTCTTCACTGCATTTATTCTTCCTGATACATGGTGTCAGTGTATATGCCTTCAACTATTACCTTTTTCTTAATGAATTTAAAAATCAGTACCTCCAAATCAAACCATGATTTTAAGATTCTTTTATTACTTCATATGGCTTATTGTTACTGTTATCTCAAGCTAGTTGTCCTTGAATACCTCAAACATATTTAAAAAATTCCTATCTACATCTGCACATGAAGCTATCTCATATTTTTCTATAGCTTTTTCTTATTTTGCGTTTCCTTTCATAAGTATGTACATTTCATTTTTTTCTGATCAATTTCTCATCAAAGTAATTGACACTACCAACTGCAACTTCTTCAAGATAGACATATCAAAATTACCTATGAGTCAGTCTTCTCTACATAAATCCTTAGCATCCAGTATGTTACCAATATATTACAGTTCTGCTTACAAATGTATCTGAAATCTGTTCTCTATTCTCTAAAATAATTTCCATTATCTTTACCCCTCAACTCTCAAATATTTAAAGTAGAATTTAATGAGTGCCTCTGCTTCTATCTCTCTATCTATAGATTTCTATAAAGATATATCAAGTCTTTTTTACTCCAAATGGATTGTGTGAAATCACATATTTTAAAGCTATTTTCTGCATCAAAATGATTTTTAATGTATCTCTCCCTCTTATCAGACGAATCTTATCTGCTTTTTTCTGAACTTTAAACTCTGTATTCATCTAGATAGCCTTGAACTGAGGGAGTAATTCCTCCTAATTTCCAAAACAGTTAAAGTAAGAAAAGTTCTAGAAAAATACAGCATCTGCTTTTCTGAAATCAGGGGCAGCTTTCCTCATGTTCATGGCTTAAGGCTAATGAAAGTGTGTTAGGGGAGGTGAACAGTTTCCACCATTAGCGCTGTTTTATGAGGGCAGGGACAATGTATTTAACTCTTTAATTTCTTGTATTTAGCAATGTATGCACAAAAATGCTCCACTGTTGTTAAACAAATACATTGCAATGACACCCCATGGTTTTATCTTACTCCCAGGAGAAGGTATATTTGGAGAAATCATAGGGACAGATGTGTTACATTGCCATGCTTTCAACTGACTCTTTATAAGGGTCCATTCATATTTATTAAATGATCATTATCAGAATAGAAATAAACATAATTTTTACCATTAAGAGAAGTTATCTTCTGCCGTTTTGTTCAAAATAAAGCACATTTTAAAACTATTTTTTACTAAAGTAAATGTTTATTATCTGTTGTGCTGATATTAACTAAAGATATTTGTGAAATATATAGAATAGAACTTAAAGTTCAGTCTTTGAGATATTTTTGTCAACTGAATTTTAACCAAAAAAAAAGCTAGAGTGTATTTGTCCCATCATTCTTAGTTTATTGAACATCAGTTTAAATTGTGTATTCATTCAGTGACCTATAGAAACACACTCTTTGGAATTATTAGTAAAATGGAACTACGAGTACATAAAAATGAAAGAGAAAGGAAAGGAAGAATAGACTATTGTTTACCAATTTCTACACTGCATTGAAAACTAGCTTTTCTGATAAACCTGTAAAGCAACAGCAATCAAGATAAACAAGATGATTTATGCAGCTGTTACAGCAGTGCTTCAATCACATTTATTCCTCGTTTTACAACAACTCGCATATGGATAACATTGAAATTTACATGCTGAACTGTCAGTTTTTACACAGGTTTTCACATAATGAATAATATGAAGACCTTTCTCAAAATGTAACTTTTTTCTGACAAACCATATAGGAGAAAATATAATTTCAGAAACTTTACATGTTAGTTAAAATAGTAATATAAAACTGCCTTAATTCATTTACTCTGCTTCTTAATTTAACAATTTATCACACATTTTCATCTTAAAAATTAAATATAATTAAGAAAATTTTCTAAATATTAGAGTAAACAGCATTGCATTTTACCACTGAATTTAATGTGCACTATTGGATATTTCTGAATTTTATTTATTTTTTAAATTTTTTATTTATTTGTCTTATTTTTTGAGACAGGGTCTCTCTTTGTCACCCAGGCTGGAGTGCTGTGGCACAATCTTGGCTTACCAGTCAAGATTGTGGCACAATCTTGACTTCCCAGGCTCTAGTGATCCTCCCACTTCAGCCTCTCCAGTAGCTAGGATGACAGACACATGCCACCACGTCCGGCTAATGTTTTTATTTTTGGTAGAAATTGGGTCTCTCTGTATTGCTCAAACGGGTCTCAAACTCCTGAGCTCAAGCAATCTGCCTGCCTCAGCCTCCCAAACGGCTGGGATTATAGGTGTGAGCCATTGTGCCCAGTCTCTGAATTTTAAATATACTATTTTGTGGTTAAAAATTTAACACACATCAGACATATTAAAGTGCTATCTTTTGAAAAATAACATTTCCTGTTGTAAGATGAATATTAGTAAATTACATTTTTACTAGAGTTACATTTGATAGGAAAGCTTAAAGTGAGTTTAGATCAATGTTCAAGCTAATAGTTGTCTAGAGTTTTGTAATGTCTTTTAGAAACTATCTTGCCTCTTTATTTCAGAAGCTGCTGTAAGCTTGGCAAAAAATTAATATTGTGTAATTAGTGCTATTGAACTGATCATTTATATAACATGTTTTGAAACTTGTGCTTAAATGCCCTCTCTCAAACTCTATTTAACCATAGACCTTGCAGGGTTAATATCCATCCCTTCCACCTGACACGTAATCTAGTCTCTATTGGCTCTGATGCTAGGCAAGCACTTTTACTTTGCACAGATGGTAATTACTAGGATTCATTGTAGAGATTTTGTGAATTGAAAAATCTAGACAGGAAAGAAAATAGTCGCAATTGCCTGAAGGTCAGGCTTGCGGGAAAGGAGGAATGTAAAATCTAAAACAGCTGTAGTGATATACTTTATTTGCCAGTCCAGCAGTAAACACACTTTGTTTCCCATTCTAATGTGAAATGTTGATGATTTAGCTATTCTGAGATTTTCTATGATGTCTGCCATCAACTTCAAATTTCTGCTCACACAGGAGTTCTGGATTCTGTCCTGTCTATGGGTGACATTTATCCTCTGTTCCCACTACCAATTACTGACTCCCTCTCATTTCTTGTTCAAGCTACTCCTAAAGAATGTTTCATTCATTTAGTTTTTCATTAACCAATTTCAAGAGATTTAAATAGGTAGTACTTCCATTCCAGGTTATGTTAAAATCCTCTGGGCATGTTACAGAGAACTGCTAATGACTAAAGAATCAAATCTTGTTCCAGTCATCTGTGACCAAATAAGATAAAGTATTCAATATTTATCAGAAGAGGTTGTGGGGTAGCAGCTTCCATGCAGTGTGCACATTCATTCAGTCTCCTTAGTTGTACCTATTTTTTTGGAGTACCTTGAGAAAAATGACTCTGAAAATACTCCAAACCCAAAGACAGCATTATAGTAGGTTGCTCCCGGGGGCAGTTTCTACCCTGTCTAACCTGACCTCTGAAGTGAGACACAGCTATTTCTCACCATCTCACACTGTTTATAGCATTTACATTACAAAGAATAAAGCATGTTTATCTAGTAATAAGTGGGCATTAAAAAACAATTATATACTTATATGAGTCATATTTAAAAATGTAAATCCTCTTATATAAAAACTGCATCATTCTGCAATGCAACTAGTAAAATAAGATCTTAATTCTTTAAAATTAAGAAGAATTTCAAGGCAAAACATCTTCTGAAAGATACCTATATACAACATTAAAGGGAAGATACTAAGCTTATAAAAAGGAAATCTTGAAATTTTCAATGAAATGTGAAATTTATGTTGCCAAACCAAAAGTGAGAATCAAATTCTAGTCATAATCTAAATTATAGCCATAGATTTATAGTTATTTATATGTCAGGGAGAATATTCGTCAGTATTATGAGAGCTAAGGTGTATGATAAACATTTTGGAAAATAAAACTAAATGAATAAAAAATTTAATAGTGAGCCTTTAAGTGCTAGAGCAGATATTCCTAAATCAGTCCTACTGTAAACAGGGTATCTGTTGGGGATGGGAGGAGAAATTTTCAGTTTTGTGCTGGCTGAATCTTAAACTATCTTTTATGGCTTCTTTTTCTCACTTTTGGAAAATCAAGCAAAGTGGCCCATCAGGCAGTATAGTCTAGAAGTTAAGGGCTTGAACTTTGGCATTGAAAAAATTTGTATTTTCATTCCAAAGCTGTCTTATGTTAACTTTGTTAGGTAACTTCATTGAATCTGACTTTTGTTATCTGTATAATCAGAATAATGTTGTTTAACCATAGGGTGCAATTATATAGTAAAATAAAATGCTAAATATAAGACATCAGCTGCAATCCCAACACTTTGGGAGGCCAAGGCAAGCACATTGCTTCAGCCCAGGAGTTTAAGACCAGCCTAGGCAACATGGCAAAACCCCGTCTCTACAAAAAATACAAAAATTAGCTGGATGTGGAGATGCATTCCTGTAGTCCCAGCTACTTAGGAGACTGAGGCAGGAGGGTGGCTGGAGTCTGGGAGGCTGAGGTGTAGGAGCCATGTGAGCCATGTTCACACTACTGCACTCCCGCCTGGGTGATGGAACTAGACCCTGTCTCAAACAAAACAAAACAAAACAAAAAAATAAGGCCGAGTATATGACACATTGTATATGGACAAGAGTCGATAGCTATTCCCATGGTATCTTAAATATAATACTACACTGGGAATCAGAATTGCCATTTGTAATGTTACTAGACTACAAGAGATAGAGTCCATTTCCCCTTCCCGTTGAATTTAGGTTTGTCTTGTGGTTGGATTGCTTTGGCGAATATAGCAGATGTGACACTGTGCAATGTCTAAAAGGTATTGCAGCTTCTGCTTACCTATCTTGATATTCTGAAATTGAAATGTAAAGAAACTCAGACTAGCTTCTGTGAAGATGAGAGACCTTATGGCAAGAGAATTCCAGCCTACAGATAGCACAATCAATAAGTTTGAAAGTGAGGTCATCTTGGATCACCCAGAATTGGGAGTGAGCACAAGTGAGATCAGCAGAATGACTGAACTGAGCCCAGTCCAAAAGATTAACCAATGGAATCATGAGCAAATAAAACGTCATTGTTTTAAGGCTCTGTGTTTTAGGGTGGTTTGTTATGCAGCAAACAGTGACTAAAAACTTTTGTCTGTCTGTGTGTGTGTGTGTAATGCAAACCCATAAGCATGTACTTAAGTGGCTTCTTCCTACACATCTGCACATCAGTTGAATATTTTGGAAAAAAGCAATAAATTACTAATTTACCTCTCAAATTCAAAATATTTTTAATATGATTATCTTGACTGAGACATGTTTTTCTAATAGTGAAAGTCTTAACTGTATTTATATTTACAATGGTGTACACTTACAGCATAATAAAATGAGGTGACTCTTAGCATCACATGCTGTTGCTATATTTAAAATAAATTCATTTGAACTTCATACATAAAGAATATACTGAAAAATCCCATAATACAAGCATCCATACTGAATGCCTGCCTTTTTTTCTTTTTCAACATATGAAAGTTGAAACCATTGAGAAAAGTGATATATTATTTCTGGAGACATTTACCAAATGAACGAATAAATAAATTATTCAAAATATAAGCATAAAAAGTACATTTAATGTGGTTGTCATGTAACTAAATATTTTATTTTTCCAGAGGTAATTTTAAGATATTCTGTATAGCCAAATAGATGTATTAAAGAAAATCAACAAAAATAAAATTATCTTTATCAAACATATTTTAGTTGGAGGTCACCACTATAACAAAACTCAGAATACAAGTCAATGCCAATGGCAGAATGAGGTTGAATGTATGAAGCCAAAAAAAACAGAAGAGATTAGATAGGGAGATATATATATATATATTGTTCCAGAGCTTGATTATTTTTTCTCTTTTTGTAGTTCTGATCTTAATAAGATCTGTGTTGCCTTCAGCTGAGGGTAAAAACAGAGACATTGCAATGTAAGCTATCACCATTCACCTTGGAAAAGTCAGAAACTCTATTAGGGTGCTGTTAATTTAGCAGATATATGGGGAGCTCAGTCACTAATAGAAAAGTGAGAAATTTACCTGAGGTCTGTCAAAGAGTTTACTGGAAAAACCCATTATTCAGATAAACACATATGTTATCCAATATTATCTGCTGCTATTGTCATCATATATTAATTTTTTGAGTCAACTAGGTATAAAATAGAGACTGGTATCAAGAATTAAATACTTAAGAGAATGAATCCTTCATTATCTAATAACTATTAGGCCTAATTATAGGAAGTATTCTTCCTACACTACAAGCCTCTACACCCATTCTCCTATGATAGGAAGGTGACACAAGTATTTTATGGGATTTCATAATATTAAATATTAAATTATATTAATATTTTTAAACATGATAATTATGACAATGATACGAATAAAACTGCTGTCATCACTTCTAACACTAACTACTAGCAAGATTTTTCATTACTGATCATAATCTTGAAAGTTAACCTAAAAAGCAGTTCTTAGTCTTGTCCACATTATATAAAAGGAACTGAATCTTAGCAAGTTTAAATGACTTCCTACTTCACTACCTTGGTGCTAACTCTGATTTTGGAACCTGATATTTTGATTTTAAATCACTGATGTTTAAATGTTTTATTAAACTAAATGCTCAATATTTTCTGAATTATGTGGCTCTTCAAGACTATTACCGAAACATGCCTACAAAAGAAATGCAACTCTGCTATACAAACAAAGTAATTGGAAAGAAGGAATCTCACCATACAATGAGTGAGGTTCAGTAGAACATAGAATTCAAATTATTTACATGCAATTGAAATAACAAACTTTTCCAAAGTAAAAGGGCAAAAGTAGTCATTGAAAAATGATACAATTAGGCATTATGAAATTGTTCCCCATGTCAGGTAACCAAAAGCAAACATTCTATGACAAAATTCTGATGTAGAATTTCTGATTATCACAAAGTACTCTATATGGTGAATCCAAAGGAATAACTGTGGGGAAGGGGTCAATCCCACTGTTTTCATAGTAATCCATTTTAACTATACTTTAGATCAAAGAAGATGGAGAGATGAGAGATGATGATGAGGGCTTCACAAATTTTCTGCTTGGATCATCACATGTCTTTTTAAAGCCAGATACTAGGCATGCTTAATTTAATTAGCCTCATGCAAGTTAGCATTAACTTGGGAATTAAAAACATATCATTCATTAATGTTTTATTCCCTTGTTTAACATATTTATTGAACATCTACACATGACAGACACTGTTCTGTAACAAATGATACAAACTGGATTGACAGAAGAGAAGGTGGAGAGCTAAAAAAAATTTACAAAGTAGAATTAAACTGGGTTCATTCCAAAAGAGTGCTGCAGAATATAATAGAAGTAATACATTAAAGACAGGACTCTGCATTTTGAAGAAGCTTTGGAAGTTGAGGCTTGAACTTTGCCTTTAAGAACAAGTACAGTTTGGGCAAGTAGAAGGAAAAAGTAAGCTACTTTATACTAGAGGATTCATGCTCAAGGCAGCATGAGTTAGGGATGAGAATTTTTGTTCATTTGTTTTTATTTGTTTTCTTTTCTTTTTTTTTAATTTTTGAGATGGAGTCTTACTCTGTGCCCAGACTGGAGTGTAGTGGTGTGATATTGGCTCACTGTAACCTCCACCTCCTGGGTTCAAGCAATTCTTCTGCCTCAGCCTCATGAGTCAATGGGATTACAGGTGCACACCATCGCACCCAATTATTTATTTATTTATTTATTTATTTATTTTTCATAGAGATGGGGTTTCACCATGTTGGCCAGGCTGATCTTTAACTCCTGGCCTCAAGTGGTCTGCCCGCCTCGGCTTCCCAAAATTCCGGGATTACAGGCATAAGCCATCACACCTGGCCTGTTTTATTTTATTATCTTTTTGATATTGAAGCCATCTAGGGTCAATGAAGCAGTCTCATTGTCTGAGGTGTTATTTGAGCTCTTTGTCTCATGAGCAAGAAAATTAAGGAGCATGGACACCAAGGGTGAGGTTGGAGTGAAAGTTTACTAAGCAAAAGAACAAAGCTCTCTGCAGTGGAGAGGGGGTCCGAGAGGGTTCCCGTTTTTACAGTTGAATGCAAAGGTTTTTATAAGAAATTTTACCTATCCGTGTAACTGCCCTTATCTGTGCAGCTTCAGGCACGTCTCAGACAAGCTTCCCTCTCATGGAAGTTCCCAGGAAGTTCACCACGTACATGTCTGTACATGTCTGTAGAAGGGAAGGAAACTTTTTTTCCAGGAGCCCGCTGGTTACCCAAAGAACAAAGGTGTTTCTATGTTTGGTTTTGCTCCCTTATCTGTGCAGCTGCAGCTTGATTTTTCAGGCTGTTTTTATGTTTAAAAGAATTCTACCAAGAACCTGTCTTAACTGTCTGTCAATTTTTTTCCCCCCTATCTCATTCCACATTTCCCAGGAATGAAAACCATAAGTGCAGTTAGGGATGTGAAGCATTGATCATTCTGGCTACTTCATGCTGGAGAGGACATTATATGAGGGACAGCAGCTGAGATTTCTCCTGGGGTCAATCTAAGGGTCCTCTTAAGAAGAGCACATCCATGCGTGGTTCTATTTGTGTCACTATTTGGAGGGTGATAGGCTCTAGGCAAAAAGAAACAATATGAGTTATAAGAGAACAGGTATTAAAACAAAACAAGGCTGGGGTTAACGACGCTTTAAAAATTCCAAGGCTGCTGACACAATTGGATAACTTGTGGCTGTAGTTATGTCTGTTAAGATTTGGGTGCATGGGCTTGGCTTTGGTTATCTCCATTGGTTTTATTTTCCCCCCAAAAAACTTATGGGTTGTGGGTATCATATTTACTCTTATTACCTGGCAGGATTTGCAAGATAATTAACCAGTACTAGAATATTGATCCAGTTTTGTTGTTGTTGTTGTTGTTTTCATTACACATGCTTTTTTGTTTCTTCTGAGCAGCAGGAGGAAATCACTAGTTGATTCAAAGGAATAAGCAGGAATATTCTAAAATGTAGGAAAAAAAACTTAAAAATAACTAATGAGAATAGAATTTAATAACAAACATGATAAGTTTTGAAGTATAATTTTTCAAATATTTGAAAACTATTCATCTTAAACGGGATTAATAACCATAATATATAGGGAGCTCAAACAACTCAATACAAAAATAACTAACAATCTAACCCAAGAAATGAGCATTTCTCTATAGACATGTCTCAAAAGAAGATAAACATAGGGTAAACAGACATATGAAAGTATGTTCAACATTATTGATTATCAAAGAAATGCAAATCAAAACTACAATGAGGTATCACTATAACTACCCCATGGGTTCACCTTGCCTGCTGCCTAGACCAAACTAACTTATCAGGACAGGGGAATTGCAATGGAGAAAAAGTAATTCGCAGAGCCAGCTGTGCAGGAGACTGTAGTTTTATTATTACTCAGATCAGTCTTCTGGAGCATTTGGGGAAGTTTTTTAAAGATAATTTGGTGGGTAGGGGCTTGGGAAGTGAGGAATGCTGATTGGTCAGGTTGGAGATGGAATCATAACACAAAGGTTATCTTGCTGTCTTCTGTTCCTAGGTGGAATTGCAGAACTGGTTTGAGCCAGATTATGGATCTAGGTGGAGTCAGCTGATGCACCGAGTGCAGTGTTTCCAAAATATCTTAAGCACTGATTTTAGGTTTTCCAATAGTGGTATTATCCCCAGGAGCAGTTTGGGGAGGTTCAGACTCTTGCATCCAGAAGCTACATAACCCCCTTACCATGATTTCTACTCTTGTAGCTAATTTGTTAGTCTACAAAGGCAGACTGGTCCCAAGGGAGAAGGTCTTTTCAGGAAAAGGTTATTAATCAATATTGTTTCAGAGTCAAACCATAAACTAAATATCTTCCCAAGGTTAGTTTGGCCTATATCCAGGAATAAAGAAGGACACCTTAAAGATTAGAAACAAGATGGAGTCAGTTAAGTCTGATTTTGTTCACTGTCATAATTTCCTCCATTATAATTTTTGCAAAGGCAGTTTCAGTACCTCATCCCAGTTAAAATGGCTTTTATTCAAAGACAAGTAACAACAAATGCTGATGAGGATGTGGAGAAAAGGGAACCCTCATACACTGTTGGTGGGAATGTGAATCAGTACAATCACCATGGAGAACAGCATGGATGCTCACTGAAAAATGAAAAATAGAACTACCATACATTTCAGCAATCCTCTTGCCAGGTGTATACTCAAAAGATGAAAAATCGGTATATCAATGGGATATTTGCACTCTCATGTTTTTTGGTAGCACTATTCAAAATATTCAAGATTTGAAAACAACCTAAGTGTCCATCAACAGATTAATGGAGAAAGATAATGTGATATGTATACACAATGCTGTACTATTCAGCCATGAAAACAAGCCGAATGCTGTCATCCACAACAATGTTGATGGAACTAGAGGACATCATTTTAAGTAAAATAAACCAAGATACATTTCATGTGTTCTTATTCATTTGTGGGAGCTAAAAATTAAAACAATTTAACTCATGGAGATGTAGAGTGACAGTTACTAAAGGCTAGGAAGAGTCATGGGTGTTGGAAGAAGGGGTAGGTATAAAAATATATAGGTATAAAATAGGTATAAATAGGTACAAAAATATAGGTATAAAATAGGCATAAAAATATAGTTAGATAAAGTGAATGAGATCTAGTATTTTATAGCATAAGAGGGTTGACATAGTCAACAATAATTTATAGTATAATTTTTTTAAAAATAAGAGTATAATTGGAATGTTCATTACATAAATAAATGATAAAAGTTTGAGGTAATGGATATCCCATTTAACATGATATGGCCATTACACATTGTATGCCTACATAAAAATATCTCATATATTGTATAGTTATATATACCTATTATGTACCCCAAAAATTAAAAATTAGGGAAACAAAAAATATTAGGAAATACAAGTGCATTAGGAAATACAAGGACTTGCACTATCTGATTTCAAGACTCAGTATCAATCTAGAGCAATCAACAGAATTGGATATTAGAGAAAGGACTGATACTTTGATAAGTAGAACAGAATAGTGACTATAGAATTATACTAATACTTAAATGGTTAATTAAATTTTGGCTATTCTATAAAGTAATTATAGTCTTAAAAAGAAATTTTCCTGGAACAATTGAACACACACGTAAATAAATTAACCTTAAGTCATATCTTTTACATAAAAGTTAACATGAAATGAATAATCTAAATAAAGAAGTTAAAACTATATAACTTAGAGAAAAAATGCTAAAGAAATATTTTTATTATATTATACTAGAAAATATTTATTATATACTACACCAAAAGCATAATGTAGTATCTTAGAAAATAATATTTTTATAAAATAATGTATTAATAATATATTAATAAATTTGACTTCATGAAATTTAAATTCTCCTGCTCTGTGAAAGGTACTATAAAGATCATGTAAGCAAATATTGGAGAAAATATTTCCAAATTATTATTATGACCAAGGACTTAGATCCAGAAAAAGAAGGAAAAGAATAAATATGTATATTTTCTTTTTGTTTTATGTGTGTGTGTAAAAATTCTAA